>NC_056750.1:136209493-136219493 GCF_019279795.1 Protopterus annectens
GGGAAATGGGAGGTGTAGTGACTGTGCTGTAATGGCTTAGTGGTTAACTACTGTGACTATAGTGTGCAGGGTCCTGGGTTCAAGACCTGCAAAGGCTGTTTATTTTACCTATGAACCTATAGGAAATACACCCCGTGGATCACTTCTGTGGCTGTGCTCGACAGGGTCACAGGAAATTAACTTCCTTGAGTGGCATAAGCCAGGGAACCTTGTTTGCTAGGCTTACTTAGGCCCTTGGGCTGATAGCTTAGTACCTACCTATGAACCTATGAATGGCCTCAAAATTATTCATCTCTACACACACACACACAACTTTACATTTGACAGGACTGGGTATACAAATGCTAGATAAATACTGATTTGTATTATCATGTTACACAGTTATCACAAGCACCACAGACACTATAGGGCTGAGGGCTACCAAAAGGAATGTATACAGCGATTGACATCAGCACATCATGTGATATCGGCCCATTGGATGTGTGGTGGGTGGGACAGACCTCATAATGGAAATCTCTCTGTCACTGTCTGTCTCTCTCTTCCCCACATCTCTGTGTGTGTATGTTTGACATATTATAGTGTGTTGGCCTTGGATATGTGTGAGTATTCCTATCAAATGTGTGTGCAAAGCATGAATGGTGTACAATTTGGTGTGTGTGCACAGACATCTGTGAATGACAAATATGTATAGTCCATTGTGTTGTCAGACATGGGCTTCATTTTTCTAAGTGTAGGAGCATTCCCAGTATGACCTTCTGTACTGAGTGTATGAATCCATTCCAGGCAGGGTTGTACTCCAGTCCAGGCTTTGGTGTTCTACATCTACAGCTAGCAGCCTGTTTCTGCAGGATATCTGTAGATAGGTTGACAATATGGAGTCACAATGGGTGACAGATAGTGGGATACTGTAACTATTGCTGTCTGTGCTGTTTGTGTTACATGGTTGGTGTTAGCAGAGATATTCAGACATATGTACTGTTTTACACTGTGAAGTACTATGTCATCAACTACTAACAGATATACTTATTTGCTTACAGTTATTTCCTGGGAAATACAAGATGAATGAAGCTGTGTCTAGTATTGTGGTCTGCAGCCTATATATTCTTGCACACTCATGCCATTCTGGAGGGGTAGCTGCAGACATTTGCTGATGCGTCTGTGTAAATGGTCCAGCACCTTGGTACTATGGTGGCTGAGGTTCCCCTTCTTGTACATATATTGACATAACAGAATGGCCATATCCTGCTGTGGCCATAACTCTCAGCTGTACAGATTCACCCAGGTTACCCAGAGGCAGGGCTCATATATCTGGTCAGTTCCCCTTCACATTGTGGTTTACAAGCAGGTTTGTAGCCACCCATTACTGGCTTTGCAGGCAGGGGTAGTATGGGCACACAGAATTTCAGACTTCACACACTCCATGATGTCCATGCTTCCACACACCCACTCTGTTATTCTATCCTCTTCCTAACATTGTGTGAGTGATATCTGAGAAGTATCCCTATAGTTGGCCCTTCATCCCAGCGGTATTTAGGTGTTGGTCCACAATTCATGCAGTAGGACATGGTGGGTATGATACTGGGATTTGTCAACATGGCCATGCATTTGTGTTCTGTTGACTGTGTTATGTTGTTAGTCGGGACCCCATGAGATACCATACATTGGCACTACAGGTGAGGCACAGGCCTTTGACAGAGGACTGTAGGCCATTTGGTAGTGATCCAGGCCATCTGTAGCAGGCCAGTGCATTCTGTCACTCCTACATTCCCAGGCTGTGAGCCAGTGGATTCCCCTGGGATGAAAGGGTAAGTGTGTGAGGTGTTAATGGCAATAGTTCCTGTCCCTATTAATCCATTGGTCTGGATGCTGGCATGGAGCTGCTTACAGCTAGGGACAAACCTGCATTCTCAACAGCAAGAATATGACCTGTGATAAACCTGTGGCTGATGGTGGGATGAGTGATGAGTAGAGGGGCACAATAACCTCTTTTGTTCTAGATGCGAACCCTTTTGTGATTAGGTGGGCCACATAGAAGGATTTTCTAACCACCTTAGCAATATAATTATCAAAGGAGAGATTACTATCTACTTGGGTCCCCAGATCCCTTATTACATTTTCTGTATTTAGGGGGCTACCACGTATGTGGTAGTTTGCGGGTACTTTGTTTTTTCCAAAGGGGATGACTATGCACTTGTTGGCATTTAGTTTGAGGCCATGATTTTGACACCAAGTATCCATCTCAGTGAGAGCTTTCTGGTGGATATCTGTATCAGCTGGAGAGTCAGTTATGGCCCTCAGTGTGCAGTCATCTGCGAACTTGATCAGCCATAGTCCTCCTGTGCTTGCTTGTACCTCTGAGAAGTATATACCGAGCAGGAGGGGTCCCAAGACTGAGCCCTGGGGGACGCCACTTGTAACTGGTTTAGACTCAGACCTAGAGCCTGAAACACTCACCGTGTGGGTTCTATCCATGAGCCAGTTGTCAACCCATCTCATGATGTAGGGGTTTATGTTCAGGCTGGTGAGCTTGTCTATAATACCAGAATGGGGAATGGTGTTGAAAGCCTTTGCGAGGTCTAGGTAGGCTGTTAATTAATTCCATGATGATGAAATCCATAGCCTTGCAGAACAGGCTAGTCAGGCTTATAGGGCGATATTTCCAGGGGTCCGTTGTGGCTCCACCTTTGTGGAGCTGGATAACTGTTGCTGTGCGCCACTCTATGGGTACGTAGCCTGTAGAGACGCTGAGTTTGAACAGTGTATTTAGGAGAGGGGTTAGTTCATTTTGGAGCTGGTGTAAGATACAGCCTGGGACATCATCTGGTCCCATTGAAGCTGTATTTTTGGCTTTGGATAGGGCTGTTTTAACCTGAGTGTCAGTGATTGCTGGGGCACTACATTCTTCTGGTATGGTTATGGGCCCTTTAGGGGGTGAGAGGGGGGTGAAGTTTGCACTACACTTGTCTGCCAGAATGTTGGCAATATCAGTCGGTTCAGTGTATTTTGTGCCATTCTGCACTAACTCAGAGCAGATATAAGTGTTTCCACTTAGGTTCTTGACATAGCTAAAGAATGCTTTGTGGTTATCTTTGGAGTCCTTGGCAATTTTTCTTTCGAAGCGAGCCTTGGATGATTTTATGAAGGATCTTGGTTTCTTGCTGATACTGATCAGGGATGTCTTTCCTTCTTGGGATTTTACTCTTTTCTGCACTAGTTTCCTCCTTTTATTGTATAGCTTGTTTATGGCAGGAGTCCACCAGACTGGTTTCCTTTTCTTGGAGGAGTGAGTCTTGGTTTTGCTTGGGATAGCATGATCCATGCATTCTTGCAGGTGCTCATAGAGTGCCTTTATAAGGGATTCAGCAGCTTGGACACCATTGTCCTTTAGCATGATGGCTGTGAACCTTTCCACCTCAGTCTTAAGTAACGTGAAGTTTACTTTTGAAAAGTTTTTCATGGTGGTTTCCTTGATTGGGGGTGGGGGCGGAGTATACATATATCTACATATGGATATATTTATCCATATCCTTGTTATGTGTAAACATGAGTGTTGTATATACCTTCTCAGATGTATCCCACCATATTTATCTGATATGTGTGTGTGTGTGTGTGTGTGTGTGTGTGTGTGTGTGTGTGTGTGTGTGTGTGTGTGTGTCTGTATATATATATATATATATATATATATATATATATATATATATATATTGACCTGCTGCATTGTGGTGTGGACAGCACTCCCCCCCCTCCCCCGAAGTGCTGGTGCTGGTACTGCCACTATGGGGGTGGCTTTGAGTTGTTTCACATCCACGTAGACCTTCACCTGTTGGTGTTGCTGACCTACGTCCACGTGCCCAACTGCCTACTCCCACCACTTGCTCTACCACAGACACCACATGGTCGAGGATTCCCACCATCTCACCCAACCGTCTATCCATGACCTCTGCAAAATAGGGGTGGGCATCTGCAAGATCAGGGATGTTGTCACATACAGCAGGAAGAGGATCCCTCTGGAGCCTTAGACTATCTCTGGTGTAACGTTCCATATGTGCCTGTGCCTCCATGATGGCCCAAAACATGCATCTGGTGACACCTGCTGTGGCACTTCTGCCATGGGCATGATGGCCAGCAACCCTCCTACAAGCACCCCTGTACATCTGCCTGTGTGGTACCTCACCGGTCATCCGGCTATGGCTGCTGTGTACAGACACACTTGCCATAGTCACCACACTTTCCTGTCCCATGCCACCACCCACCAACTGTCCCTCTTCTATTGCCACTGGTGATGTGGTATGTATGGTCATTGTGACTGTGTGCGGAGATGGGGTGGATAAAGTGGGATGTCAACCAATGGCACAGATTCAGCCCCCGACAACCCTGCCTGTGCCTCACTATGTCTATCACCATTGTTAGAGTCTGTATGGAAACTAACATCAGTTTGCCTGCAGGAGGGACCATAACCCACCTCGCCACCTGTGAGGGGCAGACAAGAAATGTAAATTAAGACCTGTACATTGTGGTTTATGTCTACACACGCACACACACACACACACACACACACACACACACACACACACACACACACACACACACACACACACACATTTACAGGTGAGGTGGCACAAAGATATTACACAGAACTCTCATTACCCAACAGTCAACATGCATGACATATGGCACTCAACAGCATGCACTGCAGTCATACTCAATCCTTGTTATCAATATTATACAGCTCTTTGATGCATGAGTTGTGTTAGTAGGTGATGCCCCTTCCTCTGGAACACACTGCACCCATGCAAACAGTATTAGTGTGCACCTGTATAGCACACTGGCATGTACTGTGCACCATACCACACAAGTGTATACACCATTGCTGAATGTGTATATGTGTGGCAGTTATGTTTGTTCTGTTGCTCACAGCCCCATGTGTTTGTCTGACACATACCTGGGATTATATGAGGACTGATGTCAGTAATTAATGCTTGTCCTTTGATTTGCAGATCTCATCATCAGCAGTGCATGTATGTGCAATAAAATCCAGTTATGCTGACAACCTTCAAAGCTTAATGTGGATATGACGAGTGTACGCACCCTTGTTGACATGCCAGCCTCTTCTATGATATGCAACGGGGCTACAATACTGCATTTGTTAACATTACATACATTTTATATGTGACAAATGACCTGTGCAATCCAATGCAGTATCAAACAAATGTGTTAGTCATGCAGATGCTGAATGAGATGCATACAATATTTGGTTTGCATAAGTGTGCACACCCTTAACACAATGGTTTGTTGAAGCACCTGTTAAGTGAACTACAGCAGTCACTATTCCTGGAAGGACTATACTAGCATGGCCCATCTTCACTTGCCATTATTTGGTCACTCTGCCCTTCAAATGTCCCCCAATTCTGCCAGATTGCAAGGTCAGCTCATGTGCACAGCCCTTGGAGGTCATACAGTGGCTTCACTATTGCTGTAGAGTCAGGGTTATGTCTGGCACAATTCATAACCTTCACTGTGTTCAGATTCAGCCATTCTTAGCAAGCTTTGGATGTATGCTTCAGTTCACTGTTATGTTTCAAAGCCAACACTCCTCCCCATCCTCAGTCGTATTGCAGATGCTTGACAACTATGGGCCACACATGAGTGTTATTTTGCACTGTTCTAAATTCCACACACCATGTCTACCAGCCTAGTTCCAGCTGATGAACAGCAAACCTAAAGGTGTACACTGGCACCAGCAAGCTAAATATTGGGGATGGTGGTCCTGAGGTGGGGTGAGGTGTTGCTTGTTCACCACACCTATCTTTATGAATACTGTCTGTAGGTTTGAGCCTTGGTCTCGTTACACTATTACAGATTGCAACACATGCCTTTGGGAGACCTGATGTTATGCTTATGCTACCTGTAGAGAGCCCTGGATTGATTGATCGAAGGTGTGTACTCAAGAAGAGTGAATGCTGTCAGTACATCACAAGCTGCTTCCACAATATGTTATTTGGAGTGTGTGCACACATATGCTTCCAGTGTTTAAGGTATGTATTCCCCATATTTGTTGTCCTGACATAGGATTCCATATTACACATTCATTGCTCATGTTAGGATCACATTATAGGTTGTAAAAGGTGTGCAATGTGGTATTGCGATTTGCCGTTGTTTATGTCAGGAACAGTTGCCATTGTAATAGTGGTGTATACACTGTTGTAGCCACTGTATAAGGGTAATGTTTTAGACATGTCCCTACTGTAAGCCATTTGTCCCACCATTATGTTCATCTCTGTCCACACATCTTGCACTGACAGGTTGTTAGATATACTGCAGGACTTCTGCATACCCTTCAGATATGCCACCATGGTGACCAGTGTGATGCAATGCAGTTAACACCAACAATAAGTGAACATGTACAGCATGCATTATGGGTAGGTGTGAAATGTGTGCATGGCAAATAGCATGGCCTTAACATAGCCAGTGTATTGGCAAACCTGAACAAAACAACTCCATACTCACCAGCTACAGGCTGCTGCCCAAGTTGTATACCAGAGGGACATAAATAGTTGTGAGAGAGAAGTAATGTCAGTAGCCACACCTGTGGCATTGGTACAGGGGTGGGAGCAGCATTTCAGCACATCGGCAATACAAACCCACAATACCAGAGATTATGCACATCTGTTCATTACTACACTGCAGCAACAGACTATCTTATCTTACATATGCATGTAGATACTGTACAGATGAAAATGGATAAGCAACAGTGGTCTAGTAATGTTCCCTGGGGCCTTACCTGCATGCTCCTTGTCCATTGTGTGGATAGCACCCTACTCCACAATGCTGTCTTCAGCCTGCTGACTTGGCTGGTGGGCGGGTGCCCCAAGGCTGGCGAGGAGCTCCTCAGCATGTATCAGTGGGGGCTGGATGGCATGACCCCCACCTGTGGCTAGCTGGTCCCTCCTAACTACAACAGCACGCTGATGGGCATGGCCAATCAGATCGGTGCATTGATGCCGCACCTGCTCATAATTTTAGTTGTGCAGGCTGACATCGTTTACCCTGTGGACGAGTTTGTTCCACAGGGTGGTCCTCTCCTTCAGATCCTGGACCCTGCGGCTGAAGAGAATGGCATGATGCATGATGACATACTGGGTGATTGCATCATTTTCCAGGTTTGTGAATGTGGGCAGATGTTCCCAGGACATTGTACCTGGAAGACATAAACAGGAAAAAAGGACACAGGACCTCATATGCTTGTCCATGTGCATATGAACGGTGGATATTACTTGCAAATAATCCAGACTATACCATAACACTGTAAGCTATCATGGCTTTGGCATCTTGCATTACACTCCTGGCCCTGACCTGTCCACTTCCCCCAATGTTAGACACTTAATGGCATAATCCACTATTCACCATTCATTTCTGTGTAGAGGGATGACAGTGGCCATCTTCCATGTGGATGGTGGCATGTGTGTGTGTTTGACTGTACTATGTGATGGAACTGTGAGCACATGTCTGTGTTCACATAGGAGGCAAACAGTGATGTTCTCATGGCCAATAGAGACTTTTTGGTGCCATCTGTCGGCATTATGTCCATGCTCACCACTGATGTGGGCAGGAGTGTGGGTGATGTGCATATCCCCCTGTACTAATGTTGTGAACAGGGACCACTGTTCCCACCTATCCTGTCTGATGCAGGTTGCTTGTATCCATGGCATGTGTGTATGAGGTGTGCTTTACCCCAGTACAGGCTGACTTGTGTTACTGGCTCTGAGACTACATACATACATGTAGACGTGGTCACAATTGGCCATGGTGGTTTGGATATGTCTGATTTCTAGTCATAGTCAACCTTACAGGAAGTCACCTATGAACCTACATGCTTGTTCAGGTAGTGGTGGACTTGCTTCCAAGTTGTGGTATGCACCTATGTGTCCTTGTACAGCCATTATAGCAACCTATTATGTGCTTTGTGTCTTGGTGCTTTTCACCAAGGGGAATTACTCTATCATTGGTGGAGAAGGGTTGTACAGGTAAGGTACTGCTGATTCCATATAGCTACAGTGGGCATGAAGTATACACACCCCTGTTACAATGCATGGAACTTGTGCGATTGGAACATGACCCCACAAAAGCACACATCAACACAATCCCCACCTGTGATATGTCCTATAGCCTGCTCAGTTCAATAGGAAACATAACATGTCCTGTGGAAACATATGGGAATTAATACTCAGTACAGTAAAGCAGCTGAATGCGTGTGCACACCTTTGCACTATGTTGTGCAAACACCTGCTGAGATGATTACAGTATCCATTTGTCTTGGTTGGTATTCTAACATCATATCACATCTTCAGTTGGCAATGGCTGCTCACTTTCCATGAAACAGCTTTGTTTCTTTTTCAATAGAATTGTAGAAGTTATGGGTCACATTTGAGGTGAGAAACGTTTTGACATGACTTGGTCTCATTGGCATACAGCACACAGATCTGGCATTCCAACAGGGTTGTGTACACTTTGATATCCAGTGTATATGGGTGTTGATATAGCTGTTAGTGGTCAGCATGGACAGTGGGTCATAACACAGTTGTACACTTCTCTGATTACTACATGATAAGCATGCCTACTGTAGTACCCATATCGTGTCATGGCAATGCAACAATTAGTAGCAGTACACTTTTTATTTTGTTGTATGCAATGACAGTGATATTACACACATGTGCAACATGCACATCCTGCTTGTGACCCATGTTATTACTTCTGTGCCTTTCAGCTAAACATACACATACATATACATGCTCAGGGGATACCCGGTACACATTTGTGTTCTATGTCATTATGGCACACTGTATTTACAGTTTTGCAGCTCAATCATACGTCTCAACCTGTTATACCAGGACTTCTGGTCATTGGTCCACATCACTGGGTGACAAAACATGGAAGTCAATTTTGATAAAATATTTAGCTGCCATAAGACAAGTATATGTGTAAGTGACTAAAGATATCTGTCATAACTGTGAACATTGTCCAGAAGAACACTGTACAGTTGAATGTTATTAATTCAATATATCACATGCAGGTTAACACACACATCTGCAACAGTGCTTTACTATGCTCATGCCCTATATAGGTATCCTAGATTTATAATACAAACATGTATAATACTTATATTCACAGGTAACATATGGATATGGGCAACAACACATTAACTGGCCTAGCAGTGGCACAGACATGACTGTTGACAGACACTGTAGTGGTTGACATATGTGACCTGTCCTTTCCCAGGGTGTGCCAAGCTCCTCAGCTGTGACCCAACCTATCCATCTCTTAGAGCATCACATGCGGACAAAGCCTAACATTGAGGGGGATATATAGGGACAGATCATAGATATGCCTATTACAAACCTATGAAGTTTGTAGCATGATACATTTCGCATTACCATGACTGTTCTAAAGGTGGTGGGGTCTGAAACTCATGTGTCTGTCATGTCTTCATTACTTCCATCTCCAGTTTTTGCCAGACTAATATAGATGTTTGGAGGAACAGAACAAACACTATGATGGCTAAATCTTGACATTCTGTGAAGATCTGCACATATGACAGGTATGGCCCACTACAGACAGAGCCAGATGCTATGTCCATAGCATTTTTTCAGCAGGATATCATTACAGCAAGTATTGATGGCACATATACATCTTTCGTAATCATTTGTCCCATTATTACATGCCAAGTACTACATTCAGTTACATGATTATATATTTCACATACCTGGTTTATCTTCAGGTTCCTTCTGTGTGCAGGATGTCTTCTTGTTTCTTATTTTGAGGTTTTATGTGTTTTTTGTTTGTTTGTTTGTTTGTTTGTTTGTTTTTTTGGTGTGTGTGTGTATGTGTGTGTGTGTGTGTGTGTGTGTGTGTGTGTGTGTGTGTGTGTGTGTGTGTGTGTGTGTGTTTCCACTACAGGGATATAGCTTGTGTGAATAGGATGAAGCATGGCTTTTGTAGGTGA
>NC_056750.1:136224493-136331993 GCF_019279795.1 Protopterus annectens
TTCTGAATAAGTCTCCCTTGGTTGTACAATCTGACTTTGTAATTACAACATTCTTATACAGACATTCCTAGACATATTTGTATGTAGCACAGTGTGAGAAACAGCTGACACAACAGTACTATTCACATACCAGATCTTGGTGTATGCAACATGTGAGGCCATACAATACCAGGGTAAACACAATCAGTCCAGGATTTAGAACTTTATTGTCAGGCAGTTACACTTTTATTTAAATATGACCTATATGGGACTATTATTGTCATATTGTCTGGTTTATTCTGTGGAAACCATACACATTTTTATAGTGCCAGGTGACATTCTACTCCTTTATATTTATTTGGTATGACTATTACAAGCATGATTGTTACTCACCAGCCTCACGATGCAGCCTTTGCAACCTGCTGGCATGAGGCTTCTGGTTCACAGCCCACTCAGCTGCAGCTGTAATGAAAATAGAGAAACATTTATGCATACCTATCCATCACATACACAGGCTGGACTTTCAACAATTATTGCTATGGATACTTACACACTGCTGTGACATCTCCCCTGTCTCTTGCTTCTTGAACCCACTGTTCCAAGAGCTCCCTCTTCCTCCGTTTCAAGTTGGCATAGTGGTGCCAGACCTGCTCACCAGTCCGAGGGATACCAGTGGCATTGGTGAGATCATGGGCGAGAATTTCCCAGGCTTCCGCTTTATATTGGGAGCCCTGGTACTGGTCCTGCAGCAGTCTCATGTCATGTATTTTACCAGGTCCTACCATGACCTTGGACTCCTGTATGCCCCAGCACTGCACCTGGAAGCGCATGCCCTCTCCAACACCTGTCATATTGCCTACAGTGGAAAGCTACAACCAGTTATGAGCTGTATTACTGCCTGCAGGCTTTAAATATGGCTGATTTCCTGCTCTTTGCCAGGATTGGATGGTTTTGAAAATGCTGAGCTAAGGTAAGCTACGGGCAAACCTGTTTAGCTATGGTTGGCAGTGCTTAAAGGGGCAGGTTCAGCATTGCTTACCAATGGGCAAATTCACTTAGCTGGGCCCCCCATTGTTTTAGTATTCATATGAACACAATGCTTACACCCGGTCAACATAGCTGTGCAATGCCTAGCATTGCTTGTGTTTTATTATACTGGTCTACCACCTGTATGGGATTGATTCATCATTCGTTACATAATACAGATTTATTTACCTTCCCTAACATCCCCCAATGTGCTGTGATTAATTTATTCTTGTGTGACTATACTGGATGGGGTACTTGTGTTTATATGGGGGTTTCACTACTTTATTACACTGGCACCTCACATCTGTGCCTAATACACTACTCTGGTTGAGAAAAATCAGTTACTTCTTACATAAATATGCAAAAAATCAAAATGTTAATGTTTACACATACAAAATGGGAATGGCTTTGATGAGGCTCAAACCATGAATAGCTATATGCAAGGCATATGCTCTAACCACTGCACTATTGCACTTATGTTTATGCTGGATGTCTACTGTTTTTTAACTTATCGTGCTGTTTCAGTTGGGCTAAGCATAGCTAAGCAACAAGCACACCTGCTCAGCTACGCTTAAACTTTGTTGCATATATAAAAAGAAATGTATTTGTTGTGTTTTTTTATTTGTACCTTTCAGAATATCCATGCTAATGTTGAACCTGTTTTTCCATCAATTTTCTGCTTTGTGGGATGACTGTCCCTTATTTTTGTCCACATTCCTTACTCTGGCATGTTGGGAGGTGTGCACTATGTGCTTATGCTAAATATGTTATTCTATCAACTCTTGGCTTGGTAGGGATGATTGTCCCTTATGGTTTTGTCCAGATTTCTTTCCCTGACAGGTTAGGGGTGTTATGAGCATTCTCAATGATTTTAAATTGCCAAACGGCAATTTTGGAGTGCAGGGGGGGGGGGGCATGTGTATTGTGAGAGCTCTGCTCTCAGACACACCCCCTGTGCTCGTACACAGAACCAAGTCCGTTTTACAGCATGGCAGCGTGCCTTCATACATATGGATGGTGCGCCGCCATGCTGAACAGGAACGGTCCCTGCCATGCAGGAATAACTTATTCCTGCACAGCTGCTTGCTGAATCCGGGGGAAGCATGTATTCAATGTAGTAGGCATGCCAATGGAATAATATATGGCCACTGGCAATATAAAATAGTTGAAATTTTATAAAAAAAAAACAAGTTTTTTTTTTTTGGCCGATCTCAGCCGGTTTAAGCATAGGGCAGCCCTGCTAAATGGGATCGCCATGAAAATAAGAAAAAAGGGGGAAATAAGCTTTTATACCCAAATCAGCATTTTGCCATAATAGTCAATTGCCATAATAGTCAATAGCATTCATAAGACAACAATGCCAGGGAATAGTGGTTGCTAAAGGGGAAGGCTCAGTGTGAGCGTGGTAACTATGAATTAGCATTCTGGTTTATGCAAATGAGGGGAATTATACTGAATCACAGATTTCCTCTCAGTGTTAGCTTGCACCCAACCATGTAGGTGCAGCAACACCATTGTATAAGAGGTGGATAACCTCATAAGGGGATGTGTCATGCATGATGTAAGCTTATTGAAGCTCTGTGACCCATGTTTGCCCTTAGCTAAGCACAGCTAAGGAAGAGGGTGTGTCTCACATTGTTGAACTCTGTTTTCCCTGCTTAAATGGGTGTGCTTACCATGCAGGCTTTAAACAAACAAAAAAAAAAAACAGGAAATAGCAGCACTGTTCACATCTGAGTATTGGGTATGTGTGGCATGCCTTGGGACTTAAACGGGAAGGTAATGAGAAGGGAAAACAGCAGTAGGAAGGCAATCAAGGAGAACTAGCATAGCTGACAGGTGAAATGTATCAAAATCAGCCAATTACACAGGCAGCAGCCCAGCACACTATTATAAAACTGTGCAAGCATCTTTCAGTCTGTTTTTTTTCCCACAAACCCTACACCACCGGTGTACACAGATGGGGAAATTTTACTTGACAAAACTAACAAAATGTTAGGAGCTGCTGTCACCCTCATATATTAATATGTGCAAGAGGCTGAGGGTGGTGAGGATGTGAATGCTGATGACCATCCCACAGTGAGGAGGAGAAGTGTACAGAGCCAGGATAACCTACCAGGGGTTACATGAGCTGGAGATAGTGAAGCACTATAGGGTAGACAGGGACATTCTACAGCAAATTGTTGAGCTGTGCCGGCCCCAGCTCACACACAGAACCAAAAGAGGGGAACCCATCCCAGTGGATATCAAGGTATGTGTAGGCTTACGAATACTAGCCACAGGTACCTTCCAAAGGGCAACTGGGGATATCATGGGAATCTCACAGGCATCAGCATCCAGGGTACTCTACCAGTTCCTGGATGGCATGTCAGCACATACCAGTGAGCACATATATTTCCTCAATGCCAGTGAGGCACTGACCAGCAATATGTATCTCTTCCACCAAATAGCAGAATACCTTGAGGTAGTGGGTGCTATAGACTGCACGCACATACACATCAAAGCACTACCCAGTGAATGGGGTAGGGTTTACATAAACCGCAAGGGCTTCCCCTCCATCAACTGCCAGGTCATGTGCAATGCCCAGGGCATTATCTTGAATGTGTGTGCTGGTAGCCCTGGAAGCTATCACGACTCCCACATCTGGCATATGACACAGCTGTACCAGTCATTTGCCATTGGGGACATCCCATATGGCCACCTAGTGAGGGATGCTGGCTATGCACTGGACCCGTGGCTGATGACACCCCTCAGAAATGCACACACACCTGAACAAGAACTCCATAATGAGGCACACGAACAAGACAGAATCATTATAGAGCGTGTGTTTGGGATGCTCGAGTCACAGTCCCACTGCCTGGACATATCCGGTGGAGCCTTGCAGTCCTCTCCAGCTACATATACACAAATGTTCATAGTATGTGCCATGCTACACAATATGATCCTGCAGAAACAGCTGCAACAGGAACAACATGGGGCAAGGCCATCAAAGGCAAGGCACAGAGTGACTCAGACAAGGAACTACCTGAGCCTGCCCATATAAGCAGAAGAAGGCATGCCCAATATGCCCAGGCCTTGCAAAGAGGCAACGCATAGCACTTACACTGACACGGTAGAGACCCAGGGAATGACACCTCTCTCTGACTCACACATACAGTAAAAGGGAAGCCAAACGTGACACTACCTGTGCTTTACCACGTATAGGGAATATACTATGTGTATTCGACATAGCCCTCCAGCACCGTCCTCAATACTGGCCTAGCCACAAGGTAAGTCACTCTTCCTGTCAATTACTGAATGGAGTAGTATGCTCTGATAGTTGTATCTATGGTATGGACGCAAGCATGCAAGGGAATCAGGTGGCCGAATGGGATGGCAGCAGATAGTGGACACCTATATGGGCAGCATGAAATCCATAACAAATACTGGTGTCAACATACTAGGCAGTACTAGGCAAGGTGACAAATCCCACCGCAGCACATGTGGGTGGCCCAAATAACTGTGGGTGTCCATAGGACACACACATGCATGTCAGTGAGGCTCACATACCCACCACCAGCCACAGCCAGCAGGATAGGTATAGATGACCATAAAGAAAGGCTGTGCTAAGGCCTCCAAATGATGGCAATAGTTAACAGCCCCCCTCCAGACCTACACAGTCAGACTACAACAGGTCTGGCAGTTGTATTTTAGTTCTGAAGGGTAAGAAGTC
The DNA here is from genome assembly GCF_019279795.1 of Protopterus annectens. Lineage (NCBI taxonomy): Eukaryota > Metazoa > Chordata > Ceratodontiformes > Protopteridae > Protopterus > Protopterus annectens. The sequence goes on from NC_056750.1 coordinate 136,229,211, forward strand.
AGAAACTGAAATGTAGGTCATTAAAACCTAAGATCGGTACTCTACTGATATGCTTCCAAGTCTGCATGATAGGTCAGAATACAATATGAAATGGAAGCCAGTATAGTACCTGAAATACCAGTACAGTCAAAGCAAATGTTTAAAGCCATCAGGTGTGCCCCCCCCCCCACAATCCTATGTAGAAATGCAGTAACATATAAGAGGTAGTAGTAATATCAGTGGAGCACAGAATGCCCGAGCTGGCCCAATCTATAGGATAGATTGTTGCATGTGTACAGTATGCAGGGGTCTGTGTGTTAGGTTGTTGTGTGTTCGATATTGTCTGGAAGTGGTCAGCATGTAGGCATGGAGGGTTGTGTCTCAGTGGTCTATGGGCAGTACTGTGGTTGACAGGGTCATGTTCTGACAACTGCAGTGCCAACCACAATGCTTCTCAGCAATACCCATGTCAGCAGTCATCCATACTCACTGTCCTGATGTCAATATCTGTCACCGTCTGAAAGATGGACATGCCATGAATGTGGGCCCACACATACATACATACATACAGTACACAGGTGGAAGTACCCTAGACAGAGTGCATATAATGTAATTGTCAACTGCACACAACTTTGGAATTGTACATACAGGTTAGCAGCACATTAGTTGTTCGTGTAGTATGGAACACTGGTGTAGTCTGGCCAATCACTGGCAGACCACAAAAGGCACAGTTATGAAATAATGAGAGACTGCCTATGTGCAAGCACAAGGCAGCATAAGGGGAATGTCCCAGGTATATCTGTGAGTCAGCTGCAAGTAGCTTCCATATCACACATGCACTCAGCTCACCCCACCATCAGCCACATGTTTATTACAGGTCAAATCCTTGCTGTTGGGAATGAGTACAGTATGACCCCATTTCTGTATGGGAACACCCACAGAATGCAGCATACTAAAGAGGTGTCCTATGCAAGTGTGTCCCTAGCTGTAAGTAGCACCCTGCCTGCATCCAGACCAATGGATCAATATGAACAGGAAGTATTGCCAGTAACACCTCGCACACTTATCCTGTCACCCCAGGGCAATCCACTGGCTCGCAGCCTGGGAATGTATGAATGATACAATGCACTGGCCTGCTACAGATGGCCCACATCACTACCAAATGGCCTACAATCCTCTGTCAAAGGTCTGTGCCTCACCCGTAGTGCCAGTGTATGGTATCTCATGGGGTCCTAACTAACAGCCTAACACTTTCAACAGAACACAAATACAAGGCCATGTTGACAAATTCCAGTAGCATAGCCCCCCCATGTCCTGCTGCAAGAACTGTGGACCAATCCATAAATACTGCTGGGATGAAGGGCCAACTATAGGGATACTTCTCAGATATCACTCACATAATGTTAGGAAGAGGATGGAATAACAGAGGTGGGGTGTAAAAGCATGGATGTCATGGAGTGTGTGAAGTCTGAAACTCTGATGTGTGCCCATACTACCCCTGCCTGCAAACCCAGTAATGGATGGCTACAAACCTGCTTGTAAACCACAACGTGAAGGGAAACTGACCAGATATATCAGCTCTGCCTCTGGGAAACCTGGGTGAATCTGTACAGTTTGAGAGGTATTACCACAGCAGGATATGGCCATTTTGTTAAGTCGATATATGTACAATAAGGGGATCCTCAGCCACCATACCACCAAGGTGCGGGACCATTTACACAGACCCATCAGCAAGTGTCTGTAGCTATCCCTCCAGAATGGCAGGGGTGTGCAAGAATGTGTAGGCTGCGGCCCACAGTACTGGACTCGGCTTCACTCATCTTGTATTTTCCGGTAAATAACTGTGAGCAGATAATTATATCTGTCAGTAGTTGATAACATAATACATCACAGTGTAAAACAGTATATATATCTGGATATCTCTGCTAACACCAACCATGTAACACAAGCAGCACAGACAGCAATAGTTACAGTATCCCCCTATCTTTCGCCCATTTGACTCCATCTTGTCAACCTATCTACAGATATCCTGAGAAACAGTTTGCTAGCTGTAGGTGTAGAACACCAAACGCTGTACTGGAGTCCAACCCTACGTGGAATGGATTCACACACTCAATACAGAAGGTCATACTGGGCATGTTCCTACACTATACATATCTGTCATTTGCAGATATCTGTGCACACACACCAAATTGTACACCATTTATGCTTCACACACACATTGGATAGGAATACGCGCACATATCTAAGGTCATCAGACTATAATATGTTAAACATACATGCACAGAGATTTGGGGAAGAGAGAGACAGACAGTGACAGAGAGAATTCCAGTATGAGGCCTGTCTCACCCACTATACATCCCATTGGCCTATATCACATGATGTGCTGATGTCACTCTCTGTAGACATTCCTTTTGGTAGCCCTCAGCCCTTTAGTGTCTGTGGTGCTTGTGATAACTGTGTAACACTAGTACAAATAAGTATTCATGTAGCATTTGTAAACTCAGTCCTGTCAAATGTAAAGTTGTGTGTGTGTGTGTGTGTGTGTGTGTGTGTGTGTGTGTGTGTGTGTGTGTGTGTGTGTGTGTGTGTGTGTGTGTGTTTCCAGAGGAGTGATTTATGGCCCATTCACACACACTGCACTTCCCATTGCCCATGTTAGCACTCCTGCTGATGTCAGTCCCCTTGAAATAACCCTTTGGGCAAGTCTCAGCCCTATAAGCTCCATGGTGCTCGCGATAACTGCATAATACTGTAGTGTAGCAAACTAGTTAGGTAGGAGTTCTAATCCTGGTCCTGGCAGCTGTAAAAATGTGTGTGTTTGTCTGAGACAATGTGTGTGCCTTTGTTAACACATGATTTTGTGGACATTCACACTTACTACACTTCCCTTACCCCCTCCTTTAGCACTGCTACAGGTGTCACTACCTTTGGACAGTTCTCCAACATATAAGCTCAATGGCACTTGTGATAACTGCGTAATACCATCTTGTTTGGCATCTACTTCTCTGAAGTACAGGCCAATACTACGGGACTCTGGCTAACAAAGTTCACGAATGACTGCAAACTGGGAACCATTACTGAATCCCCAAATGATGTGGATATTCTACAAAAGGGCCTTACAAAAACAGATGCTTGGTGCTAGAGCCATGGGCTCATGCTCACTGCCAAGAAATGTATAGTTATCCCCTTTGGGAAAAAAACATGTACCCATGAATTACCATATAGGTGGCAGTACACTAAACACTGAAAGTGTGATGAGACTTAGGGACACAGGTGGACAGTGGTCTCACCTTTGATAACCACATCGCCACAACAGTCAGGCAATCCTTCTATGTGGCACACCTCATCACTAAGGGCTTTTCATCCAGAAAAAAGGAAGTCATTATCCCACTGTACTCATCCCTCATTAGACCCATTATAGAATACAACACCCTGTTTGGTATGTACCTCTCAAGACATCTGCAACAACTGCAAAGGCCACAGAAATACCTCACTAAAAGAATCACAGACCTAAAGCAGATGCCCTATGCTGACCATCTAAACAAACTCCAGCTATACTATGTCGCATATCATCTACTCAGAGGCAGTCTCTGATTAACATACAAGGCCATGTCAAACCCAGAGCTGTTGGACATGCTACACTTAAAGAAATCCCAATCCCTCAGAGCCACATGCTCCAGGGATCTAAACATTGTCATCACAATGAACAAAACATGCTGGAGGGATAGGTTCCTGACCCAGAGACTACCCAGACTCTGGAATAGACTCCCCATACATGTCAAGCAGAGCACCTCTTTGGCCCTCTTCAAAAGGAACCTTGAAGATTGGATGGGAAATAGGAAACTCACCCCAGGGATCACGTCAGTCACCCTGTTAGACAGGGGTCCAGGAGAGTAAATATTGTGGGAAGAAATAGCCAGAGAATTGTTATGGCTAGGCTTGTATAGGCCCTAGGGCCGATAGCCTAGTACCAACCTATGAACATATGTAGCACACTAGTTAGGTAGGAGTTCTAATCCTGGTCCTGGCAACTGTGAAAATGTGTATGTTTGTGGGAGAGAGTGTGTGTGTCTTTGTTGACACCTGATTATGGGATTATTCACACTTGCTACACTTCCCTTACCCCTCCTTTAGCACTGCTGCTGATGTCACTCACCTTCAAAGAAACCTTTGGACAGCTCTGCAACATATAAGCTCCGTGGTGCTTGAGATAACTGCATAATACTATAGTGTAGCAAACTAGTTAGGTAGGATCGAATCCTGGTCCTGGCAACTGTGAAAATGTGTGTGTGTGTCTTTGTTGACACCTGATTTGGGGGTCATTCACACTTACTACACTTCCCTTACACCTCCTTTAGCACTGCTGCTGATGTCAATCACCTTTAAAGATACCTTTGGGCTACTCTCCAGCATATAAGCTCCATGGTGCTTGTGATACCCATGTAATACTATAGTGCAGCAAGCTAGCCAGGTAGGAGTTCTGATCCTGTTCCTGGCAACTGTGAAAATGTGTGTGCTTGTGTGAGAGAGTGTGTGTGTCTTTGTTGACACCTGATTTTGTGGACATTCACACTTGCTACACTTCCTTTATCCCTCCTTTAGCACTGCTGCTGATGTCACTCACCTTCAAAGATACCTTTGGACAGCTCTTCAACATATAAGCTCTGTGGCACGTGTGATAAATGCGTAACACTGTAGTAGCAATACATAACTGGGTAGGGGTTTGAAACTCAGCACTGATGTGTGTGTGTGTGTGTGTGTGTGTGTGTGTGTGTGTTTGAGATCAGTATCCTGTGTGGGTGTTGGGGTGATTGTGTAATAACAGGATCCATTGCAGTGCAGGTTTTGCTACATTACTATATTGAGGACCTATATGTCCCAATGTCCACATTACAAGGCCAACAGTTGTTAAACACCATAGAGGTTGGTGTAGACAACCCACAGCCATAAATGTCTACTGCCATGTGCAATGACTATGTGACAGTATGGCTTAGTGAACAATATAGGCAACCCTTATAATACTCAGAGACCACTCTCCACCCACAGGTCATACACAAACACTTGGCTCTTTCTCTCATTTGTTCTTTCTTTCTCTCTCTGTCTCTCTCTCTCTCTCTCTCTGGTAAATGTAGAAAAATACATCTGATTTGCATAGGCAGCAGCTTGACTTTTGTAGGTAATGCTCATGATCAGCTGATGGCCTTTGCATGAATTGAAGTTCCCCACTTGCTAATTGCATGTGGAACAGCTGTGGTATCATTCCTATAGCCAGTTGCATGGAAACACACTCCTATAACTAAGCACTTATTGTGCGCATTAGCCCTTTTCTTTCATTGTGAGCAGGACTTCATGTGGGTGTCTGACAAACAGCATCACAGAGGGTAGTTGGAAATACCTCTTACAACAAACACTGTGGAGACAGACCAACAAACTGGATGGGGATGTTCCAAACATGGGGAAAGAATGTAAGTATTGATATTCTACATTTGAAGTAATGTTGGTTTAACAGGGTTTGTGTGGATATGGCTGTTCTATATGATTTAAAATCTGTCATGACAGTGTTATGTGGTTGAGAAAACTCTCACCTGTAGGGCTATCTGCAGACTGGCCAGAGTTTGGAGTCTTAGGTTTGGTGTTTTACTCACACATTTTCTGTCTTTATAAATGCAGTAGCATACTCTCATGATTGCAGTCAGTAAATGGTAACATCCATGTGTGTTACTGACTTTGTATCCCTCAGAAGAGATATGTTACAACAAACCCTGTTACACCAGTAATTTTCTCAGTTTATAACAGCAATATGTCAATAATGGCCCTGGGTTTGTGCCACTGTCCCCCAAGTCTGTCATCCCTTATCCATATGTCATGCAGTAAGAGCTGGATATGTACAGTATATCATTTTTTACTGGTATCATTCCTGATATCAAGCCAATGATAAATCAGACTGCCAGACATGTTATGTATAGGAGGCCTTATATTTGCGGACAAAACCTGGACATTCTGTTATAGTCTGTACAGTAGTGAGGTCTGTGTACTTATGGTGATTGTTGGCAGAGTGTCAGTATTGTGTAGCAGTGTATTGTGAATATGTTATTTGGCCTGTGTACAGACTGGGGTAGATGTCAGTGTTCTTGGTCCTGTTCTATCTGACGTTGTAAGCTGTTCTAGTTTCTGGTACCCTATCAGCTTATGTTTGTAGGGCCAGACTGAGACATGTCCCATACCACAGTCAGGCATCAGACTACACTGTGAATTGGGCCAGTATATGTAGGGTTAGTGTGTGAGTGGCAAATATGATGATGAGTTTTGTTCACACAGTCCATATACTGTACTATTAATTAGGCTTACCATTATGTGATTGTGACTGTGTTGAGATTGGTTGTGGGTATGCACTTTCACGCTGGTGTCTGTTACTCTATGCTGTTACATGCCTGTAGTGCCTGCTATATTTGCAATTACATGTGCATCCCCCCACAGAAAAATTGGGTTAGTGTTGTGGCAGTCTGCCTGTAGTTTAGACAGTGTTTGGTGACATGCCTAGCAGCTGAGTGTATTTATCCTAGTGTAATGTTATGTCCAAACATTTGTCAGATGTACTGTTGCCTGGCCACCATATGTGTTGTGTATTTTTGACAAAGCAGTGGGATGCTGTGAAGATGTATGTCACTAACTAGTGGGAAGTATGTGGGCTTGGGACCTCTGCTCCTCCAGTTAATATATGTTAGGACAGACAGGAGGTTGTGAATGCATCAACTGTGTGAGCTTATCTACTCCAGTACTTGTGATATATCCCCATTTTCCTGGCTTTAAATATCCCCTTTGGCAGGCTTGGTCCACATTTCTTGCACTAAGGAGTTCTGTGTATACCTCTCAACTGACCAGATTGTTTCAGACTGTCCATGTTTATTGCTCATATTTCTGTTGTATTCCACAGGATCATTACTGTGATTTCTGTGGTACTTCACTATGATGATTTTATGATATCTGTCAGTAAATGATGGTGTAAATGTCAGTTTCAGAAGAGCGTTCCTTCAGAACATGCATGTTGGCACAAACCCTGTTACTGTAGCAACATTCTACATTTGTAACTGCAATACTTACATTACATTTCCTTGCACTAAGAGGTTGAGAGTTATGGTGCTGAGGTATGACTCCACTGCATGTTATGGGCATATGTATATGTGTGTGCCTGTATTTGTATATAATATACCTACATATGTATGTGTACATATATATATATATATATATATATATATATCCTTTTTATGTGTAAACATGAGTGTTGTATATTCCTTCTCAGATGTATCTCACCATTTGTATCTGATATGTGTATATTAAGATATAAAAACATGACTGATTCCACACTATTTTCACCTAGTAGTAAACAACTGAAGTAGTCAAAGCAGTTCACTACTATTCAGTACATGTACTGACTGATATATTTGAAAAAGCAACAGGCATTTTTACAGCTCAGATGGCTTAATTGTTAAGTACTTTGACTATAGTGTACAGGGTCCTGGGATCAAGACCTGCATGGGCTATTTATTTTGTTGCTGGGCAGAACAAGGGCTGATGAAGACAGGGTGATTAAGGCATTTTAAAGCAGCTTTAAGTGGGTTTGCATGGGTTTGCATGAAAGTAAGCGCTGCAAACGTACGATTAAACGAATACTCGCTTTCACATGTAGATTTCGCTTACCATTACACAAATCTGCTTAGCAGTTATATTTAAGCAATGCTTAAACCTGCTAAGTATAGCCCAGCCCTGGTAACCAGTGATCACATTCCAGTCTGATCAAATAGCAGGGTAATGACATCTTTAATAAGTGTATTAAATTCCATGTGCATAACATACTTCTATGTGCTGTCATTACAGTAGCGGTGTGAGCATACTGTATGTGACACCTGAGTATACATGGGTAGTACCACTATCTTTTCTCTTTGTATGTGTTTCATACTTAGGTAGTATTCCAGGTTATATGCAGTCACACTTGCATGTATTGTAACATTACGTTACTTTTAACAGTGCTTTTCCAAGTAAGAGTAGATTGCAGATTGTAGTACAGGAACCATACACCCCTGCATACAAAGCTGGACTCTGAGTACTGACTATTATGTTTTTGGTGTTTGAGCTGTATGTTTTTATGTATCTCCTATTGGATATTGATCTGATATGTTGATATTAACTGTAGACTACTATGTTTTAGGACATGTCATTGAGGACTGTTGTCATGTAGTAATGGCATACCTATCAGTTTCAGATGTCTATATTTCAAAACATTCATCCTAATGCATAACCTGTTAGCTATTTACTTTCTGTCTGGCCTCTGTACAGATGTGCAGATGTCAGGTATTCATCTTGGCTGCTTACAGGCAATCTCTGATTGACTGACACTGACATGTCTGCCCAGCTGTGTTATGATTGGCACAGCTGGGAAACCCCACTCTGTATGCACTACATGCCATGGATACCACAAGCAGACTACCACAGTCAACGGAACATGTTTGGGTACAGGTACCTAACCCAGACACTGGCCATGTTATGCAATATATGCTGCATAAATGTCAGTTGAAGCACCTCACTGGCCCTCTTCAAGAGAAAACCAAATGAGTGGATGTTGAATTTAACTGTTACCCTGGGGATCACTCAAGTGGCATTAGTTGATAGATGGCCTGCTGACAAATGTCAAACTGTGTTTGTAAACCTGTAGTTGAAAATACTCTGAAGGCTTTCTCACCCAATAAACCCCCATTGCTATATTTAGAAAGGGATGCTGCTGTAATTCACATTAAATTTACCTTCTGACACTCTTCACCCTATGGGCTACTTGGAGCTTGCAGTACCAGCATAACACTGTTCTACAAATGGGTAGATAGGCGTGGGTTGCCCTCTGAGTCCTGGCAAATGTGTGTGTGTGTGTGTGTGTGTGTGTGTGTGTGTGTGTGTGTGTGTGTGTGTGTGTGTGTGTGTGTGTGTGTGTGTGTGTGTGTGTGTGTGTGCATATTTGTAGGAGACAGCATTCTTAGGACACATTCTCCAAATACACTAAACCTTATCATACATTATAAGGGATGGTGATGTTGCCGACATTAGGAGAGGCATGACAAAACCTTAACCCTGCTATCCCTGTGGCATGTGCAATAGATACATATCCCTGTAGTAGCAATAATTAGATAGACAAGGGTTTGTATTGCAGTCCTGGTAAATGCGTGATTGTGGGTATGTCAGAGCATTATCATGGATTTCAGTGAGTACAATAGCCAGTGTGGGGTGGGGGTGCAGGGTATACTGTCTTTACACCATGGTACCCCCAGTGCATGTCCCAAGGTCCACTGTATGGGGACCACTGTCACCATCAACCATACAGGTAACTGATGATGCTTTTCAGCCCAATGATGCATGTGCTGTATGCAAAAACTCTGTAACAGTATGGACTCACTGACAAGGTAGTCAGTACTGCTAAACCCAGGTCTGTCAAATGTGTCTATGACTGTATGTATTTGTCAATGTGTATATGACAGTATGTTATACTATGTATTGTCCATTAACACCCAGTAAATCCTCCATTACCATACTGTACAAGGCCTGGTGATGGTTCCTTTACAGGAAGCTTGGGACACACCCTACAAGCTCTGTGGTGTGTGCAATTAAGGCCAAACACATTAGTAGCAATAAGTACATACGTAGGGGTTCTAATCTCAGTGTTGCCAAGTAAGTGTGTGTGTATGTAAAGGGATCTACGTCAGTTTGCATAAAATATATTTTCCAGGAGATCATTTGCCTGAGAACTAACTGGCAAAAGGTAACATTGCAAAGCAATCATCTTGTGGAAATTCATTCCATCAAAACTAGTAGTGGATGTGTAAATGCCCTTTTCCCCACTGCACAGCGATACTGGAGTTGGTATATATAGCTGGGTGTGGTTGTTGTGGGCACAACCACCCATGTTGGGGTATTGTTGTGGGGTTCCTATTACATTATCAAAAGATAATGTAATCGAATGCTCAGAACATTGAAACGGGTGAATTTCGAAGACCGCACTGTGGGATCGTAGCACAGTGAAGATTGGGATATTTGCCCTTTCCTCACTGTAGTGTGATCTCAGAGTTGGAATATATATTTAGCAATACAATAAAAGTTTCAATATGCGGCCATTTCGAAGTTCTGAGTGTTCGATTACGTTATCTTTTGATAACGTAATATGAACCCATTGTTGTGCATATCCCCCTGCTTAGTGTGCTGTTATACTGTCCAGTTTATCTTAAGAGGTTGAGTAGTTGTTAATCCCACTATGTGTGGTTCTACGCCACCCCACACCCTCCAAAGTGGGGGGCTGTGCCCCCCACACCAGCACAACTATGTATACCATCTCCACGATTGCACTACACTAGGGAAAAGGACATATACCCTGCCAGTACCATTTCCAATGAAATTAAATTTGGTGGACTGATTATATACAGATGTGATGTTTTGGCAATTTGGTCTTGGAATTACATAGGCCAAAATGAGTTCTCGGCAAAATGAAGTACATCCATGTGAACAGTATTCTCTGTGTATTGCATCAACACAAAAACCTCTGTGTGTGTTATTCACAAACATTTGGTGTTTGCCACCCAGTACACATACCATTGTCCACTGTAGAAGAGCTGCTTACATCAGCCACAATGCACTCACCTGTGTACACCCCTCAGACCAATCAGCCATGTGGCATATGCAGTAACTGTTATACAGACCTGTTGCTTGTGTTCAGCTGTACATGGGATATGACAAAGTCAATGTGTTACCACAGTGCCACACCCCTTGTAGGAAAGGACTGCAGACCAACATCATCCTGACACACATACACCTAGAACACAAACAGAATACATTATGGAGACTACATTCAGTCAGTGTTAATAACAGCAATAATTCATCATGGATGAGTAGCTACACACCCTGACATGTAAGCATGAAACATTCCAGCTAACAACACTTTAAACAGCATTACATTGCTAAACTTTAGTACATTCACCCTGTGCATCAGAACCATATTAGCATGTCCTTGCATCGATGGTATGGATGACAGGGATGTGGCACAGGTATCATCATATGCACAGGATGTGGTGCGGGTTTGCCAGAGGCCTAGGCTGAGCTGTTTGGTTGACATTATGTATGTGGGTTAGGGTTTTTTTTATTAAATGGCCTGTGCAGATGTGGTGTGTGTAGGTATGGAGGTGCCCTAGCTGTGATGGGGATGTGTGTGTGTGTGTGTCTGTGTGTGTGTGTGTGTGTGTGTGTGTGTGTGTGTGTGTGTGTGTGTGTGTGTGTGTGTGTGTGTGTGTGTGTGTATATGGATGCACACATGTGGCTGCCCTATACAGGGGTATGTCAGACAGCTGTGGATCATATATGGCAGGGTGTACAGTTCACTGTGTATGGCCATGGACATGGGAACTGTGACTGCCAGGGGTTGTATGGGTCCCATCATGCAGAAGCCAAGATATGGTACTCTCCCCTGATGATGGTAATTGTCCACTGGATCTGCATCCAGCCAGGAACATGTGCATGTGGCCTGCTGCATTGTGGTGTGGACAGCACCCCCCTGCAGTGCTGGTGCTGGTACTGACACTACGGGAGTGAAATGTTGCATGTCCACGTAGACCTCCACCTGTTGGTACTGCTGACCTATGTCCATGTGGCCGATGCCCTACTCCCACCACATGCTCTACCACAGACACCACACAGTTGAGTATTCCCACCATCTACCCAACCGTCTATCCATGACCTCTGCAAAATAACAGTGGGCATCTGCATGATCACGGATGTAGTCACATACAGCAGGAAGAGTAGCCCTCTGGGGCCTCAGACCATCTCTGGTGTAACATTCCATGCATGCCTGTGCCTCCATGATGGCCCAAAACATATGTCTGGTGACACCTGCTGTGGCACTTCTGCCAGAGGCATGATGGCCAGCAGTCCACCTATGAGCACCCATGTCCATCTGCCTGTGTGGGACCTCGCTGGTCATCTGGCTGTGGCTGCTGTGTACAGACACACTTGCCATAGTCACCACACTTTCCTGTCCCATGCCACCACCCGCCAACTGTCCTTCATTTATGGCCACTGGTAATGGGGTATGTGTGGCCACTGTGGCTGTGTGCGGGGATGGGGTAGATAAAAGTGGGATGCCAACCAATGGCATAGATTCAGCCACTGATAACCCTGCAAGTGCCTCACTATGCCTATCATCATTGTCAGAGTCTGTATGGACACTAACATCAGTTTGTCTGTAGGAGGGACCCTGACCCACCTCACCACCTGTGAGGGGCAGACAAGAAATTTAAATTAAGACCTGTATGTCATGGTTTACATCTAAACACACACACACACACACACACACACACACATACACACACACATGAGATGGCACAAAAATATTACACAGGCCTCTCATTACCCAACAGTTGACATGCATGACATATGGCACTCAACAGCATGCACTGCAGCCATTGGTAATCCTTGTTACCAACAATATACATCTCTGTGATGCATGAGTTGTGTTAGTAGGTGATGCCCCTTCCCCTGGAACACACTGCACCCATGTACACAGTATTGCTGTGCACCTGTACAGCACACTGGCAAGTACCGTGCACCATACCTCTCAAGTGTATAGACCATTGCTGAATGTGTAGATGTCTGGCAGTTATGTTTGCTCTGTTACTCACAGCCCCTATGTGTTTGTCTGACACATAACTGGGATGATATGAGGAATGATATCAATAATTAATGCCTGACCTTTGATTTGCAGATATCATCATCAGCAGTGCATGTATGTGCAATGAAATGCGGTTACACAGGCAACCTTCAAAGCTTCATGTGGATATGAGAAGTGTACACACCCCTGTTGATATGCCAGCCTCTTCTATAATATGCCGTGAAGATTCTGAATGTGATGCATACAATATGTGGGCTGCATAAATGTGCACACCCTTAAAACAATGGTTTGTTGAAGCACCTGTTAAGTGAACTACAGCAGTCATGATTCCTGGAAGGGGTATACTAGCATGGCTCATCTTTACTTGGCATTATTTGGCCTGTCTGCATTACACAGGTCCCCCAACTCTGCCAGATTGCAAGGTCAGCTCATGTGCACAGTTATTGGAGGTCACACAGTGGCTTCACTACTGCTGTAGAGTCTAGGTTTGTGCACGTGCCTAAAATTAGAGAGAGCATTTTACACCAGTATGTGGGTCACTGTTATTAGCATTTTCTCCTCACCAGGCATTGCTGATGTCATCAACTATAAATTGCTGTCTAACAGTCTCCAAGTCAGACTTGAGCTCTGCATGTGCATTAAATACAGAGTTCTTTAGTCAGTGTACTTAGGTGGGTTGGGGTTCTGTTCTCACTGCAGTCAGCTGGTGTGTGTGTTTGTGTGTGTGTGTGTATGTGTGTGTGTGTGTGTGTGTGTGTGTGTGTGTGTGTGTGTGTGTGTGTGTGTGTGTTTATGTACTTGCTTGACATTAGACAGAGCATTTTACCCCAGCATGTTTAGAAACTGCTATTAGCATTTTCTCCTCATCAGACACTGCTGATGTTATCACCTATAAACTGTTATCTGACTGTCTCTAAGTCCCACTTCAGCTGTAGAACTTGCATTAAATACAGAGTTCTCTAGTTGGTGTACTTAGATACTAGGTGATCTGTTCTCACTGCAGTCAACTGGTGTGTGTGTGTGTGTGTGTGTGTGTGTGTGTGTGTGTGTGTGTGTGTGTGTGTGTGTGTGTGTGTGTGTGTGTGTGTGTGTGTGTGTGTGTGTGGGTCTATATTACATTGACGAATGCTTAAATGTTCAAATCTCTAAAGGTCAACTTTTAGAGATCAAAAATTTAAGTGTTCAAAAGTGTAATAAAAAAAAAAAGTAAAGTTAAAGGGTTTTAGCAAGGGGTCAAGCCCCCCTGCACCCCCACACACCCCCCTACTTAAACATATCAACTCCAAGATTGCAATTCAGTGCACGGCAGAGCGGAAAAGGGAATTTTCCCATTCCCTACACTGTAGCGTGATCTTGGAGTTGGTATATTTCAGTAGTGGGAGGTGCAGGGTGGCTTGCCCCCCTGCTTACACCCTTTAGTTTTTTTTTGTTTTACATTTATTTTGTTTTTTAATTTTCAAAGATATTTGAACACTTAAATGTTCGATCTCTAAAGGTCGACCTTTAGAGATTCAAACATTTAAGCATTTGTTTATCTAATATAGACCCATGTGTTTGTCTACTTGCTTGATATTAGAGAGAACATTTTACACCAGCATGTGGGGCACCACCATTAGCACTTTCTCCTTAACAGACACTGCTGATGTCATCAATTATAGTTGATTTTCAGGTATGCAGTATTCCTATCAGGGCTGGGTCAGAAACTTGCCTGTAGGCCAGGCACAAGTCACCTCATCCTAGACAATTACTTTACAGTGACAGGGCTTTCAGTCTGTCCACATACGTCATGGTATGGTTTGTAGGGCTTGTATTTCCTTAGTGAGAAATCATGGACCTTTTCTATATGGACAACAGTAATATCTCAGCTATGTACAACAGACATGCATGAGTTGGTAATGCTATATCCATGTCCTTTACATCTGTTAGGCGTCCTGAAAGAGATCATTAAGGGCATGCATATCATCCTGTGGAACTTGACTGGGCCAAGGCATTTGACACAAACCCACACTGAGATATTCACTCAGCACTGTCAGATGTGGCCATAAACACCTATACCACCAAGTGGGTAGACCACTGGATCACATAAGTGGCATATAAATACACTGAAGTGTGTGAAGTGATGTATATACATATACAGACACACAGACACATAAATACACACACACACACACACACACACACACACACACACACATATATATATATATATATATATATATATATATATATATATATATATATATATATATATATATATAAATGTGGGTGTTCGCCGTGGTACAACAGTTAGCATTGTCGCCTCATAGCAAGAGGCTGTCCGGTTCGATGCTCGGGTGCGGTGTCTTCTGTGCAGAATCTGCATGTCCTCCCTGCAGTCATGTGGGTTTCCTCTGGGTGCTCCAGTTTCCTCTCACATTCCAAAGACATGCAACAGGTGGATTGGACACTCTAATTTAGCCACAAACAAGAGTGTGTGTGTGAGTGAGGGGTATGAATGAACTACTGCATCACAGCTAGCCATCTGGTGGTGTAAACCTTGGCTCGTGATGATTGTCTCAGCTTAAGTGATACCCCAACGCCACGTGCAAAATGGGAAAAGGGATTTAGGATGGATGTGTGTGTGTATATATATATATATATATATATATATATATATATATATATATATGTGTGTGTGTGTGTGTATGTATATATGTATATGCACGCCAGTCAACTAGCTTTTAGTGATCATAATGTCACATGTAGTTATAGCAGTTTTCCTCCTAACACCTCCAGAAGATGTTACAGTGTTAGGACGGTATGCTTGATTGCCCTCATAGATTGCTGAGATATCATAATAATTGTACAAACATGTTCATGCAAAACCATCTATGATCAATCAGCATCACATGTGTTGTGTCAGAGACATGAGATTACTGGTGGTATTATTATAATATTGCTCATGATTGTGCGTGCTTCTTTTGCTGTTGTCCATGTGCCTGTAACTGTGTCCCACTTGTTGGAGACCTCTGCTGACATTACACTTATATTCAGGCAAATTAGTATGCACAGCTTCACAATATGCACTCAACACCAATTGTATATAGCATCCCTGATAGATGTGCTCTACATTGTTTATGGCAGGATGCTTATCTCGCAAAGACATCTTCTCCATTGTTATGTCACCTTGTCTGACAGTCACATAATATACATTCTCACTGTGAAGTCTGTAATGTACCATGCTGATATGTGATTAGTGTTCCTGCTACAACTCTCTTCCATTTACATGCCGTAATCTGCTATAAACCCTGGTAATCATTGTGGCATTCTGTGCAGTCCCACTAGCCTAGTTTGCTCTACTGTCAGCAGGTTTGCTATTCATATTATTTTACACGGTTTCCTGACCAGACTTATTTACACTTAAATGTGGAGCGCAGCATGAATATGTAATTCGCACTGCTGCTCACTGTGCAAACATATATTCAGTGCAGACTTCACATGAAGCCTACGCAGAGTTTATTGAATCCCACAGATTGGGTGAAGCTTGGCACACTTTAATACTGATATATCCTGGCAATAATAATGTTAATTCACAAGCAGATATTTCTCTTTACTACTGTTTTAAAACATACACCTTTTAAATATTGATTATATACATCATACAGAACATTCAGATATACTTGCTTTACACAAAATAACAGTAACATGCAAACTTAATTCACAAATGACTATCATTCTTTTGTAAAAAGAAAGCCTTCATAAACTATAGCATTTTTAGTATTTGGAATTTGACTTATAAATCAGGATGAAAATCAATGAGATATTATAGTTCCATAATTTCCAGTCCCTATACATTGTCCCTAATGTGGATCTTACACACCTTATTACTGCACACATCCAAATGTTGCTTACTACATCACACTTCTCTTAAAACCTCTGCAGTGCACAAGCTCAGACAAAGGGAAAAAGAGAAAAAAAAAAGGTACACAGAAGAACCTATCGTTTTGTTAACTTCACAACTTAGTGCCATCTTAAGATATTATGATGCATTAGAATTTAAAGCCCACACTTTTAATAAACATATTTTGATTAAAGATCTAATACACCCAAAAGAAGTTACAGATCTCAATTCAGTCCAGTCACTGAGAATTACTTGCAATAAAAAGCACTGAAAGATTAAAACACAGTATAACATATTAATAGTTATAATGTTGATGTTGTTAGGAATTTTGACACATAACTTATTCAGATATTCAGAGTTAACCCAGTATTCCAACCAGCTAAATATTTAAACCCTTGTGAAATGTAGAACATCCTATAGGT
Organism: Protopterus annectens; assembly: GCF_019279795.1. NCBI lineage: Eukaryota > Metazoa > Chordata > Ceratodontiformes > Protopteridae > Protopterus > Protopterus annectens. Next base: position 136,246,189 of record NC_056750.1, read on the forward strand.
AGGTCATTGTTTGTAACAATTATTGTGTCCCTTCATTATACTAGTACCACAGCTGTGCTTCCTAGTCAAAATAATGAAACAGCTAAATCTAGCAGAGTCAAGTATTTCTTATAGTATCTAGTATAAAAGCTTGTCTAGTGCAACCTGGTCAGGTTTCTGCATGTGTTACCAAAAATCCCCTCTCAATGTAGCAGCATAAATCAATAAACCATTGTTTCACATTAAATGCAAATTCAAATGAATTTCACCTTTCAATTTCATAACTGAAATGGCAGTCATAATTAGTTATTACATATAAAACACTTCATAACAAAATTATTATTAAAATTAATCTCCAAAAATACCTCAGGTGGCTATTAGGCTTTGGTATTTCATCACATACCTGCCAAGGAAAAGGCCAGAAACTTCTCACCATCTCCTTGGTTGGACTAACTCTCCCAATTTCAGTTTCATAGCCATTTTTGCCTTTCCCATAATGCAAAGTGACTAACTCCTTGCTCATGAATTTTAAAGTAGATGGAAGCCCTTGCAAACTGTCTGTCACAGATTGGGCCAAGGCAAACAACTGCATTTCTGATGAAAAAAATACTTTTAACACTGATGAGAATGACAATTTGTGCCTCAGTTTATGCCATCCACACTTTTTAGGAACATCTGAAAACAGTGCTTTGTTACATGGTAGTCTCTGCTGGGACAAAACTTGTTACCTTTTCTACCAGGTAACAAATTGAATCTTAATCACTCTGAGTTGACCAGACAATATGCTCTGTCTGCTGCAGATGATAGCAGTCTATAGGCCTCCTACTTAATGCCCAATGACCTCTTTAAAAGTAGTCTGTTATATTAATGTCACTTCTTTACCTTCCAAGATACCACTGAGTTGAAAATGACACCTCCTTGCCATATCTTCCAATGTCACTAACTTCTGCTGAATATACCAATAAATGGAATTTGGCTGCTTAACTCCACCAATGTATTCCTCACACTTATGACTTTCTTGCACTCTTTGCTGCATCGGACATTGAGCTATACAATTCCTTCAAGAACTCAACAGATGTATCACCAGACATGCCAAGTTGCTTCCCATACATTTAACATCCCTGAGAACACTTGCAACTGTTGTCCAACAACCTCCAGGGTACTATCTAAATCCATTTTCCACAGCCGTTTAAAAAAACAAGTTTTCTTTCTTTACTTGAAAGCAGTTCAGCATGTATGAGGTGCCCTCACTTTCCTGTTGATCTTCTCTTCTCTTTATCTCAGTTCTAATAACAACATAGTGTATATGATCAATATCTCTATGAACTTTACCACAGTCAGGTCAAAAAACATCCTTTTAAGTAGAAAAAAAAATAAACACTTTAACTTTAACCTGAGAAGCAACCAACCCCATGAAGTACTTCAAGATTTCTCCAAGTCCTTCAGCCTGTGGTATTCTTGAACTCCCACTACAAAGAAATCTGAAATGTTCATTACTGTGTCCCTTTGTCAGATAATGCAACATCAGGTATACCCTTTCTTAAAAATACAGACTTCAATGCATTAATTCCTACTCAGTAGGCTATACTCATTTTTAATGACATTAAGTGTGAACTTGTCATGCCTGATAAATATTGAAACATTGATTTTTTTTTTATTTTTAGAAATGAGAAATTTGACCTTGTGTATGCCCCAACTTATACAGCAATCCTCCAGGTTGCATGACTTGTTGAAAGGGGAGAAATCCACTTAAGGCCACAGTGCAGTTTCAATAGTTATGTGATGAGTTTGTATTGATAACTCATTAAGTTTTTTTTTATCCTTTGTTAACCAGGTTAGTCCCACTAGGCTAATAGCCTCTTTTCAGGGGAGACCCACGGTGTATTTTTACTAGTAGAGGAAATTTGGCCAGGTCAACTTCCCCTAATATTTTTGATAGGAGTTCTGGAATCTTTTACATCCACCTGACCTACCACTAACTCAGGCAGATGAGATCTTGGTTTAATATCTCATCTGAAGGATGATGCCCTTATTATGCTGCACTGCAGTGCCAGCAATCCAGCTACCTGGTGTGGGACTCAAACCTACAGCCTTCTGTACCAAAGATGAGTGTGCTACCAGTTACAACACTGACACTGCAGTTATATTGCTTGCTTTTCTTCACACATTACTATTCTCGAATACAATTCACGTTTATTTGCAAATGTCTGCATTCCCAGTTGACTGGGAACAATTATTTGAACCTTAAATCCTGGACGCAGCTTGTTTCTTCTTTGAAAGAAAAATAAGACTGAATGTATTTCCTTACTGAGGATTTTTACTTTAGGACAGCATCTCACTGTAATATCCTTCCATAATTATATGTCTAAGTCCATTTCAATACATCTTTTCTTACTTTTTCTTCTGCCATTTGGTAACTGTGCAATTACCCAAGGAATGTCTAGCTCTTCTTTTAACAGTTCTTCATGCTTCTGTGTTAAATATTCTCTGCTCAGGATGCATACTATGGATGTTATATGCTTCAGATCCCACCTCTATAGATTAACTTTCTTTGTAATCTTACACTTGCATTTTACAAAGAATTTCAGAACGTGATTTGCAAGGGTTTGTGGTATGCCTCTGTCTGACCTTCATTGTGGACACGCTCATGAGTTTTCTCACATCCATACATAATTGCTAATAGCTCCTTTTCTATTTTAAGGATATCTCTTTTGCGCTTCTTTGATGTCTCTTGACCCTTAAGATAACTAGTCTTTTATCTCAGATCTCAGCTCCTATACCATTCTGACTAGATTCTACTTGCAATATAACTGTCTCATTTACATCACAGTATTTAATGTTGGTACATCTGTCAAAATATATTTAAAATTTCATGTTTTTTTTCATGCTTTTAGGCTACTACTTGCTATAGTAGCTTTCCAGCATGCAGTGTTAGGTACAAACTTAACAAGACTGCCTCATTACTAGACACTTCTTTAATGCTTACTTGTCTTCTGGTGTTGACATTTGCACACTTGCTCTGACTTTTCTTTATCAGGCTTTATATCTCTATGGTATTAAAATATAATCTCTATAATTCAAACCTGCTGAATGTTTTACATTTGCTCATGTTTAATTTGAAATTATGTTGCTTGTTTTTTAGCAGCAGTATCAATTTTTTGTTATATTCTTATGTCTGATCCCACACTAATAGATTATCTAATATATTTACAATAGCCTCCAAACCTAATCGTTCAATTGTCCATGCAATTGCTCTTTGGAATATCTCCAGTGCTGATGTAATTCCAAACAAATGCCCAATAAATTGGTGCCTTCCTAATGTTATACTAAATGTATACAATCTGGAGCTTTTTCGTTTTGTATATTTATCCGAATCCCTTATTTGCATATAGTAATGGTAATGACTTAACATTTGGAATTGGTATAGTCAATTTCTAAACTTCAGGTTAATCATTGTAAATCCAACTCTTGTCTTGTTTTATAATAGTAACTGCACTATTCATACATTCTGTCGGCTATAGATACGTACATTTTCTTTTCACTTCAGTTCCAGCTCTGCAGTACTAAGAGTTACAAGAACTTCTATTAGAAGATATATGACTGGTATACCACTATGTTTTATTTCTAGATGTTATTTCCAGGCAATCTGTCTAAACCTGTAAATAAATCAGCTTAGTTATGCAGCATATCATTACTAAGGCTTCTCTCAGTTTAATTTCTCCAAGTATTTTGGATTTCTAATACCATGATGGGAATGGACCCCATTCCTAAGTCAAAGTATGATTTAAGTTCATGAAATTAGTATTGTTTCAGTATTTGATGTTAGCCAAAAGGGCTCTTTGCAGCACACGCAATGTACCCAGAATTAACTTCTTCTGCAATTCGTATGGAATTGCATGTATCGGTAGCATATCTAAATATGACTGTAGATTCTTTTTTTATGAGATTTATTGCTCCTACTACTACTGGAACTCTCTGGGTATCCTTCTTCCTTATTGTCCTTGTTTCTGCCTTCAAATCCTGGTATTTTATGACTTTCTGTCTCTCTGTACGTAAGACACTGTAATCACTGGGTGTAGCAATTTCAATGATCAGTGCTACTTTTGTCTGCTTTTCATGGACTACTGTATCTGGTTTTCTCACCTCTATTTTTTGAACTGTTGGTAATGGGTAATCCCATGTGATAGCAAACTTCATCACTGTCTGTAATGTATTTTGGCTCATGTTTCCAATGCTTCTAAGCTGCTTCAGTATTGTAATGTTTGCACAATCTCCAGTGCAACAGTCTTGCCACATTATTATGCCTTTTAATATACAGGCCCTCTGCCATTAGTGCATCACGCCCAGCAACAAGATGTGCAACTGCTTCCAGTTTTGTTTTACATAACCTGCATTTGTCTGTTTCTGTCACATGTTCAATGGACTTTGTAAACCAATGTGTACATAGTCAACTATTCTGGGTCGCCAATATTAACCTTTCATCTTCTGGTTCAAATTCACCTCTCCTTAACCATTCCTGCATCAGGTCCTGATTGACATGACATTGTTCGAGGAGCTTTCTGTACTTGCAACTATATTTATGCCTTTTCCACATTTCTTGTCTTCTTGTCTGATCCTTCTCCTTATATTCTTTTTTTTTTTGTTTGCTTTGGCACATTCAGTTGTTGCCTGATTTTTGTCTACTTCTGTTTTAATTTCCATTCATGCTTGACACTGATATGCTTCTGCTAAACTAAGCAGGGAAGTCATCTTAGACTTGTTATCTTCATGTTTCTAAACTCACTGTGGATCTGGTGAAGTCAGCAGATATGTATGCAGTCCTATGATTGCAGATCTATCTGTTTAATCATTTTCAAGCAGTCCTGTATTGGAATGAGGAATATATAATTTTGGTATACACTGCTATATATATATATATATATATATATGGTTCTACCTGACATAGTCGAAACCACACAACACCGACAACCACATCACCGACACCACATATTCGACAGTCCATAAACACGAAACCACACATAACCGACAACGAAATAACCGACGGTACACAAACACGAAACCCCATACACTGCACACACCACAATAACAATTAAAAACAAAACACATCCCCATTCCACAAACCACACACACAACACAAGCACACCAAAATCCTTACAAGCCCACACTAAACCTTACCCTAACCCTAAGGTCCGTCACTATCGCACACTTACCTACCCGCTCCTAACCCTAACTCACTTAACCCGCCTATCGCCTCCTAACCCTAACTCACTTAACCCACCCCTATCGCTCCCTAACCCTAACTCACTTAACCCACCCCTATCGCCCTAACCCTAACTCACTTAACCCACCCCTATCCCCACAGACCGTCAATCTCCACACTTACCTGCCTCGCACCCTAACGTCCGTCACTACCGCATACTCACACAGCCTTTCCCCATGTCGGCATCCTCGGCGTTGGTGTTGTCATCCGTCGTGTCGGTCTTCTGCATTGTCGATGTTCTGCCACTCGCGATTCGCGTCGGTCTTCTTCGATTTCGATCTTCTGGAGCTCCGGATTCCGATGTCGGTCTTCTGCGCTGTCGACGAAGTCAGGTAGAACCATATATATATATATATATATATATATATATATATAATTTGATTAGCATGAAGCATTTTTTCTTGTTTTTATGTCTAACTGATGCAATACCTATTGGGACCAGTCAGTCACCCCAAAACCATAAATCAGAACAGGAAGAGCAAATTTGTTTATAACTTGGACTTTGTTCCTTGATGTCACGGCTGTTTTCAGTATTAATTTTAGTCTTTTAATATTCCTTTATTTGTATTTGTTTATGTTTTATTTTCGATCCTTCATCATTTTTCAAATATTTATACACTCCCTCTTATTCAAGTTCCTTTATATCACATTCCTATCCTAGACTGACATCTTCTTGGTGCTACAGCTTTCCTTCTTTAAATGCTGTTTTTGCACATTTATCAACATCAAATGACATTCTTGTATCAACTGAGAAAGTTTGACCACAATGTAAATGTGCTTTCAGCTCCTCATCTGATGAAATATACAGTTTTAAATCATCCATAAAAAGAAATGAGAAGTCTTTACACTTTGTTGTTTTATGGGAGACAAATTGTAACCATGGTGTAATCTGTTAAGCAGACAGCTTAATGGGTTAAGGGCAAGACAAAGCAGCAGTATTGACAAAGCGTCACCTTGGAATATCCCCCTTTGAAATTTTATCCCTGGAATAATAATTTGTCCTTTATCATGGCTTAGCTATAGAGTAGTTTGCCACCATTTCATGGTCACTGTAATGCAATTGATCAATGTAGGGTGTATTTTATAATCTGTAAGCACTCCTTTATCCATAATTTTGGGATTCTGTCAAATGTGTTTTTGTAGTCTATCCATGCCATACTTAGATTCTTCCCCTTTTTACAGTATTCCATTATGACTTTATTTAACAACAAATGGTCCTTTGTTCCATATGACTTTCTTTTGTTACCCTTTTGTTCTATTGCCTTGACAGAGTTTTCTTCTAAATGACTATAAGCTCTATCGGCATCAATTCCGGTGTATAGTTTACACATCATTGGAAGGCAAGTTATTGGTCTATAGTTTTTAGGATAGCTCACAGGTTCACTCTTAAGGGGGAGTATTTTTTTTTCCTGTTGTTAGCCAGGTTGGTGTCTGTTCAAGATATGCATATAAGTAATTCTCAGGGCTAAATCTTCATGTAAACATGGTAATACTTTTAGCCAGACGTTAGATACTGCATTTTGGCCTGGGGTTTTCCATTTTGGAGCTTTTCTTAATTCTGTTTCAGTTTCCTTGAACATTACTTCATCCCATTTCATATCCTGTACATTTGAACTTCTTACGGTTTCTTTTGCTTCTTCTGTCTATTCAGCATTATTGTTATGTTCCACAGGATCTTCACAGATATTTCTCCAAATTGTATCTATTTCTTCTTTTTTTATGGTGTTTATATTCCTTTTGCTTTGATTCTGAATTCTCTATAAAACTTTTTGGGTCATCAATGAATTGCTTATTTTGTACCTTTCCTTTATATTTATTTTGTACATTTCCTTTATATTTATTTGCATAGTTCTAAATTTTTTTGTGCTTGCATTGATATCTTTAGTTTATTATTTGCAGCATTGTACAACCAATCCCGATATGTTCTGGTACTGCATGTTGCTTTTATCTTGTCTATCTTTCTAAGTATTTTTGCTGATTTATTCCCTCTTCTTTACTATTCTAACAGTGACACTTCTTGTCTTAATTGCTGTATAGTTTAATCTTTCAGATGCTTCCACAATGGCATTTGATTTCTTCCCTTCCTTTCCCTTTCCTTATTTTACTGTGTTTTTGTGGTAAGATTGTCTGTTATTAATTTAGCTGCACAGTAATATATACGTTCATAGGTAGGTACTAGGCTATTGGTCCTAGGGCCTATAAAAGCCTCGCCATAGTGATTCCCTGGCTGTTGCTTCCCATAAATATTTACTTTCCTGGACCCCTGTCTAGCAGGGCTACTGGTGTGATCCCCGGGGTGAATTTCCTATCTCCCATCCAATCGTCAAGGTTCCTCTTGAAGAGGGCCATTGAGGCGCTCTGCCTGACATGTATGGGCAGTCTATTCCAGAGTATGGGGAGTCTCTGGGTCAGGAACCTATCCCTCCAGCATGTTCTATTCAGCATGATGACAAGGTTAAGATCCCTGGAGTGTGTGGCATGGAGGGATTGGGATTTCTTTAAGTGTAGCATGTCCAGCAGCTCTGGGTTTGACATGGCCTTGTATGTTAGGCAGAGATCGCCTCTAAGTAGGCGATATGCAACAGAGTATAGCTGGAGTTTTTTAAGTTAACGGTCAGCATAAGGCATCTGTTTAGGCCTGTGATTCTTTTTGTGAGGTATTTCTGTGGCCTTTCTAGTTGTTGCAGATGTCTTGTGAGTTACATACCAAATGGGGCGTTGTATTCTATAATGGGTCTAATGAGGGATGAGTACAGAGGGACAATGACCTCCTTTTTTCTAGATGAAAAGCCCTTAGTGATGAGGTGTGCCATGTAGAAGGATTTTCTAACTGTTGTGGCTATGTGGTTATCAAAGGTGAGACCACTGTCCACCTGTGTCCCTAGGTCTCTTATCACACTTTTGGTGTTTAGGTGTACTGCCACCTTTGTGGTAGTTCACAGGTACGTGTTTTTTCCCAAAGGGGACAACTATACATTTTTTGGCATTTAGCTTGAGCCCATGGCTCTGGCACCAGGTATCTGTTTTGGTAAGGCCCTTTTGTAGTATATCCACATCATTTGGGTATTCAATAATGGCTCCCAGCTTACAGTCATCTGCGAACTTTGTAAGCCACAGTCCCTTAGTGTTGGCCTGTACTTCAGAGAAGTAGATGCCAAACAAGAGCGGTCCCAGGACAGAACCCTGCAGTACACCACTTGTCACTTGTCTGGAGCTGGATTTGGAGTTGGCTACTTTTACAGTGTGTGTTCTGTCAGTAAGCCAGTTTGCAACCCATCGAGTGATGTAGGGATTAATGCCCAGCTTAGTAAGTTTATCTATGATTCCAAAGTGGGGGATAGTGTCAAAAGCCTTGGCGAGGTCCAAGTAGGCTGTGTGAACCACCTTACCCTAGTCTACAGCTCTGGAGACTGATTTGAAGAAGTCAATCAGCTTCAGGAGGCAAGATAAGCCCTTCACGAACCCAAACCTGGATGGGGTCCAGTGTTTGAAGGTTGCCAATGTTTTTGTTTATAAGTTCCATGATAATACCATCCATGGCCTTGCAGATCAGGCTCATCAGATGATAGGATGGTAGTTCCCGGGATCCAAAGTGGATCCCTCCTTGTGGAGTGGGATGACTGTAGATGTGCGCCACTCTGTGGGCACAAAGCCTGAGGTGAGGCTATGATTAAACATGACGCATACGTGAGGTGCCAGTTTATTTTGTATTTCATGCAGTACACTGCCCGGGATGTCGTCTGGTCCCCATGGATGCTGTAGTCTTGGTTTTGGAGAGTGCATTTTTACCTGAGTGGCCGTGATTACCGGAATTTGGCATTCTTTTGGTATTGAGATGGGCCCTTTAGGGGGTAAGAGAGGGGTGAAGTTGGCCCTGAATCTATCTGCCAGGTTATTGGCAATATCCTTGGGATCAGTATATCTAGTGCCATTTTGCTGTAGCTCAGAGCAGATCTGAGTATTGCCATTTAGATTCTTGACATAGCTATAAAATGCCTTGTGCTTGTCTTTGGAATCTTTGGCAATTTTGTTTTCATAACTAGCTTTTGGAAGATTTTATGAGGGACCTCAGCTTTCTACTGAGGCTGGTGAGGAAGTTTTTTGAATCCTGGGTTCTTCCTCTTTTCTGCAACAGTTTCTTCCTTCTGTTGTACAGCTTGTTTATGGCAGGGGACCACCAGATTGGCTTCCTTTTTTTTAGAGGACAGCATCTTGGTTCTATTTGGGATGGCTCAGTCCATGTACAAGTGAATGTGTTTGTACAGCACCTTAATGTAGGATTCAGCAGTTGAACTTCCAGTTCCCATCTGCATGGGTGTCACGAAGTTTGTTACTTTTGACTTGAGAAGCATGAAGTTGGCTTTGGAGAATTTTTTTACGAAGGTTTCCTTAAAGGGGGGGGGGGGGATGTGGATGTCAAGGATGATGAGCTTATAGTCTGATCTGACCAACCAGGGGGTGACCACTGGTGTGGAGCATCGATCTCCCAAGTTGGTAATGACCAGGTCTAGAATATTGGTACCCCTCATGGGACTATGAATTAGTTGCTCTAGGGCATTGGAATTTATGAATTCCAAGAACTGTTGAGCAAAGGTGTTGGTACAGGAGTAGTTTTCCCAGTTAATGGCAGGGTAGTTGAAATCACCCAGTATTAGGGTGTTTGGTTGTATCTTAATATTTTCCAGTATGTTTAGAAAGGTGTAGTGAGAATCTTGGGGCATGGTGGGGGATCTGTAGCAAGCTACAGTTTGTATTGCAGTCTTACCTAGTGTTAGTTGCACCTGGAGAATAGAATTTCAGATGCATTGTATTGGGCAACCAGTCTGGAAGTGTGAATATCCTTGGTGAATATGGACACTCCTCCACCTTTAGTGTTTTGGTCCTGGTTTGGTGGCCGAAAATTGTGGTATGAGCTGTAGCGTGGTATTGCAGGGGTACTCTCTGGAGCTTTGAACCAGGTCTCAGTTACTGCACAGATATCGATGTTCTCCATTTTTAGGAGAGCCTCAAGAGAGTGCATCTTGAAGTTTAGACTTCTAGCATTGAGTAGCATTACCTTCAGATTTTGCTTGCTTGTACCCATTATGGTGGTAGTTTTGTCCTCTGAACCTTGCCTAAAAAAGGCACTATAGGGGTGGCAAGAGCCTTAGCTAGTAACCTGAATCTCAGGGGCGACAGGTGCAAAGCATCTCTTGCAAAGCATCGTGGTTTGTCGATCATGTCATCCCAGGCAAACAGATACTGGATCCCCTTTGAATGACACCAGAAGCTTAGCCAATTATTGAAGTCAATCATTTTGTCCTTATACTGTGGTATCATTCTGGGCGATGGCAGGATGCTATTCAGGGATAGGGTCATACCTGCCTGGGCTACATGATCCAAGAGCTCTTCCATTTCTCTTTTCATGTAGTCCAGGGAGGTACGTCTCAAGTCATTCACTCCAACATGGACAATGATAGAGTCATATTTGTACCTGTTGTGGAATGACTTAAGTACATGCGTTATGTGGCAGATCCTGGCATCCGACAGGCAAATAACTGTAATTTTCTCCTTGTTAAGCCTGGTGAGTGGGACATCAGTGTGCCTGACTATAGAGTCACCTATGACTAAAGTGTTGGGTACGTTGTCTTGCCTTAGGGGCTGCTGTTGGGTGGGACATTGGTGTTGTCAGCTATGTGACGGTTTGGTTGTGTTTGGGGGTGGTGTTTATTTGCATTTCAGCTTTGGAGGTCCTCGTTGCTTGAGCAGGTTAATGTTAAGAGCCTCTGCATGTGTGGGTTTTCTGTTGCTATGTGTGGGATTTGGTAGTGTGGGTTTTGAAGGACTATGTGTTGCTTGAGGTGTTGTTTGGGTGTTACCCTTCTCCTCTTGACTGTCTAGCACAATCTTGGCTGGAGAGAGCTTTGCTTCCAGTTTGGCTATGTAATTACATCTCTCGTAGGTTGTAGTGTTTGTTGGTAGGAGGAGAGGGTTGTCTGTGTACATGAGGCAACTGCTGCATTGCCCCAGTATGCCCAGATTCACTAAGTGGACAGGAGAAATCACTGGAAGCTGACCCTTGGACATGCCTGGTTAGATGATTTCTTTGTGTAGTACAAGAGCTGCTTTCCCTTACTTTTTGACAAAGTACTTGCAATTGTAGGCTGTCTAGTGCCTATGACTATTTTCTCCTTATTAACATGGAGAGGTGAATGCTTGTTTACTTCTATGATATTACATGAATTTCTGTTAGTAGTCTTGATTACTGTCCTTTTTTTAACTGACTTCTAACATTTTGGATCTTACTGACTTTCTGTAATTTATTTCTTTCATTGATCTTAATATGTTTGTCCATCTCTATTAAATCAAACTCTTCCCTGAGGTCATTTTCTTGTAAACTAAAGTCATAGTCTTTGTTCTCTGTTTCCTGTGGGCATTCTACAGAAAGTTCCAGAACATCTTTCAGTGAAACATTCTCTTCAGCTGCATCTTGCATCATCCATTGATGTTTCTTATGGGAACTCACTGGCCTTTCACTCCACAACATTGACTGCATCAGAGTTGCCACTGTTTCCTGCTCCTTCCCTTGCTGTGCAACTCCAGCTAAGCTTTTGTATCTGTTTCCTACTGAAGGTTCATGTGGCAAGTTATTAGATGATTTCTGTTCCACCTGTTTCTCCTTAATTTGGGGACTCATTGTAAAATCATACTGTGATGTTACCAGAGCTGAATTTTCTACACTAAATCCTTCACTTTGCAGGTAATCCATAACTTCAGTTTCAATTTCTTTAACTTCTCCATTGCTAATCCTTTTTTCTACTTCCCCCTTTGTTTTCTTATTTTTCGTATTATGAAGTTTTCTATATCTGGATGCCTTTGTCTATATTTCTCTCTCTTCAAATATCTTTGGTGCTGCTTTTTTGTACTGTTTAGTTTTGCTTTCTCCTTTGCATAAATATTGCACCATATTAAATCTATTTTTCTTTCCTGTGTCCATATTTCTTCTGCAGATGTCTACCACTCCACCTGTTTTTTCTTAATTCTGGGGACTCATTGTTCCATCATGCTGTGACATAACCTGTGTTAGACTTTCTACACTAAATCCTTCACTTTGCAGGTACTCCATAACTTTAGCTCTTATTTCCCTAACTTATAATTTATAATTTTCTGTTCTAGATTTCCCCATCATGACTTTTTTTGTATTGTGACATTTCCATATCTGGGTATCTTTGCCTGTATTATTCTCCAAATATCTTTGGAGCTGATTTTTTGTATTGATTACTTTGAAGTTTGACCTTCTCCTTTGCATAAATATTGCACCATATCAGATCTCTCTTTCTTTCCCATGACCATGTTTCTTTTTTATACTTTTCAAAAATATCTAGGTTTTGTTCTCTACTTTTTTACATTTCCACTTTGCTTCTCTTTCCAAATGGCCATATCTCAAAAGGTTCTGTATTACATCCCAGATGTCTCTGTAATTATGTGACCGTTCCTCACTGTGCATTGCATAAGAACTCCCTTGCTTTGCTTTCACATCATGAGTTTGTTTTCCAGTTCTTAGTTTTCACAACCCAAATATCCACCCAAATTAGGAAAATTAACTTTTTTATGCAAAATTTTGAAAAGGGACTGTGTTCTTCTTACCTTGTAGTCATGCCAACAACATTTGACCCACTGGCTCCACCAGGTACCCTGCATATGTTAAAATTATTCACACATTTTCTATCTTTGAGCCCCACTGTACTCTGTATCATTCTCTATTCAGAATTTTGCTTATTACTTCACAGCACTTCTTGCCAACAGTCTGACTTGCACCCATCTCAGTATCTCTATTTTCATTTTTGCCTTTGTCAACTCTTTTCTGTTTAGTAGTACCAGCAAACAGCTCATTTTCATGTTTGTGTTCATTCTTTTCAATTTACTTGTCTTTCTTTTTCATATCTCTTCAAACATTAGTTAATTGTACCACCAGATATCCTTACATTTACCACTGCAGTATTCATTACATGTGGGATTCACTGCTGTGGAAGCTGACATCTGGCCAGTCTACCAAAGCCTACTGTTGCTTTAAGGTATGCTGAACATCACCCAAATGCTCTTCATGTAGCGTAGGGCATAAAGGTGAAGTTCAGGCATACCATCCTCATAACTTGTTTGCCACCAGTTGGAACTCTGTTTCTAACCATCGGTCTGTTTGCCTATATCCATCTTCTGCCATTTTACTGCATTTTTGTGATTACTCCTGTTTGCTGAAGTCCTCACCATTGCAAATAAGTACCCAGTTGGGATTTTGTTCTATTTCTTGAATGTTTTGTGCTGTGTGGGGTTAATGTTATCCAGGAAGGGTAAATGCCAGTGTGGGAGGCAGATTCCCCATAAAGACTGCCATGATAAGTGTCTTTTTTGCCTTGGAGCTTCTCACGACCATATGTCTTGTTTGATTTGTCAAGCGTTTGTCCCAAAAAACATCATAGTAGGCTTTCCTACTTTTCTTTGTACCTTGAGAACCAGCGTCTTAAGGTTCTTGCTAAAGATACAATGGAAGGAACTTTCTGCCCTGAGGGTCAGCTATCAAGGAAGAAGAAGGTGAAAAAGGTAAGACCGGAATCTTCCACTGTCCAGCTTCTGCCACTTGTTTCTCCCAAGGTTGTTACAAACTTGGAGGCTCACCTGGCTGTGTTGTGGGATTTCTCTGCTTTGTCTGGGTTGGAGGCAGGTGACTATCTGGCAGGCAGCACGTCCGATGAGGCTTTGCAGGCTCTGTTTTGGATATTCATGGGGAACCATAGTTAATTGTTTCTGAGGGGTCGGGGGGTTCTGCAGATTCTTATCACAAAAGAAGTTCCTATTATGGTTGTTGAATGCCATCCTGAGTCAGAGTATTCCCAGTTTTCAAGGATGGATATTACCTTAAAAAAGAAACGGAAAACTAAACATGTTTTTTCTGCTCCTTGGGATCCACAAAGTGAGTGGCAGGCCTTTACTCAGGGGTTATTTAATGCTCCACTGTCATTAAGGCCTCCTCAAGGGGTTTCAGTTCCTGATCCTCCTTGTTTCTCTTCTCCACTTAAAAGGACCAGGGAACTGCACTCCATTAACACTTAACTCCTTTTTATAAATTAAACTCTAGTATACCACTCTCTTCCCATGCTGTCATTTGCTGGTCCTTTCTCTGTTTATGTCTTCAACTGACTGCCTTTCTCTCTCCTCCTTCCCTAGGTACAAGAAGTGAGTTTCACCAAATATTTTGACCACCAACTGCTTACTTAGGTTGCCACCGCTATATTATAGAAAAGAACTGCACTCTTCATTTTATCGGACAGCAGTGCTTTTATATATGCTTAAATAAGTACTAAAACCTTAACAGTCATAATATATAGTATCTTTAACCATTGTATTAAGGGCTGACTCAAATCCACTGAGACTCCCTCTCTTCGCCTTTACCTCAGTCTTTACGCTCCCATTTAAATTTAGCTTCTTTTGGCTAATTAAATTTCTCCCTTTACACTATTTCCTTAAAATATTTTTACTTCTGTCATCTTCTGACTTAATAGACTCCTCTCTTAACTAGTTCCTTTTCTTTCTTTACCTATTTTTTGTTCTCTTCCTACGATTATTCTCTGTTGTTTTCCCTTCTTCCTTCCCATCTATTTTACTCTATCTCGTTACTTTCTACTTACAACAGGGTCTGTTCCCTGCTATAGTTTACCTTCTCACTCTAAGTGATTGTTTCTTTCTTCTACTATTGCAAAGAATATTGGCTCAATCCCGCTCTGCTTGGGCTCACTTCGCTCCCCTACCTTACCCCATTCCTACCCACCCCCACATTAATTAGGTTTATACCTAACCAAAAACACACCCACTTTCCATCATCCTATCCACAACCAGCTACAGACTCACACTTCCTTTTCCCTCAACCTATCCACACCCAGCTACTAACTCACTCCCACTTTTTCCCTCAACCTATCCACATCCAGCTATAAACTCATGTATTCCACTCCCCTTTCTCCACACTTTGCACTGCTTATTCTCATCCTTACATCTTCAAACTGACTCTTGCCCTCCCCTTCACACCTTCTATCTCAACTCTGCAAAATATCTACCAATCATATATCTCTACTACTCCATAACAGCCTACACCATCTTGCTGTATTTTCTGTACTCTACCTACAACTCCAACTCTCTCCATACATACATCAAACACTACCAATCTCCTACTCTCCCACTGCCCTCCCACCACTGTCAGTCCCAATCTCACACTGCCATCAGCCCACAAATGTATATCTATACCTCTCTCCTCACACCCTTCAGACACATACAAACACACCAGCCCAACCACAAAACTACCAGATATACCAAGCTGGTTAACAAACTAAGAAATCTACTACTACACTCCTTGACACAAATTAAACTCCAAGCTGACACCCATCCCAACCCAGATCCAAAGAATAACAGCTTACTGCTCACACATCTCCCGCCAGCCCTCCCAATCTCTTCCTATCCAATCTACCTCACACTCCCACCCCTACCCCCTCTTCCTAAAACTTTGTCCACAGACCTACTTTTTACCAATTTCATTTTGTGCAGCCTTGTAAATAAAATTATAGAACTTCATACAACCTTTGACTTCTACTCACCTAACATAGTCATAATAACAGAAACCTGGTTAAAACCACATATTAAATATAATGAAGTTACTACTTCTGGCAATAATATCATTAGACAGGACAGATTAGACAAAAGAGGTGGTGGAGTTGCCATTATGTTTAAGGACACTCTCAAAATTGAACTACTTAACTGTACCTATCCTGACCTACCCAACTCTGAAATCCTAACAAGTCACCTCAAAATCAATCCTACCAAAAATATAATTATCATCTCTGCCTATCTCCCTCCAGGCAACAATCTTTCTACAACTGAAAATCTATTGTCCTGGGCATCTACTAATTTCAGGCAAGAAACTATAATTTTTGATGATTTCAATCTTGACTGGCACTCCTGCACATTTCTCTGTTGCTTCCTGGCATTTTCAGTTCTGTGCTTTGCCCTTTGGCATTTCTACTGCCCCAAGGGTGTTCATCAAATGCCTCTCTCCTGTGATTGCTTTTTGCAGGCTTCAAGGGATCCAAA
Organism: Protopterus annectens; assembly: GCF_019279795.1. Classification (NCBI taxonomy): domain Eukaryota; kingdom Metazoa; phylum Chordata; order Ceratodontiformes; family Protopteridae; genus Protopterus; species Protopterus annectens. Next base: position 136,262,540 of record NC_056750.1, read on the forward strand.
TATTTCCTTACTTGGATGACCTGCTGATTCAAGCATCATCTCCAGAGGTCATTTTGCAAAATCTTTGTTTTGCCGTTTCTCTTCTTCAGAACCTGGGGTTCACAATAAACTTCAAAAAGTCTTCTCTGATTCCTTTTCAGGATCATGTCTTTCTGGGTTGCAGGATTTAGACGGTGCCAATGCTGGCATCCCTGCCTCCTCCAAAGGCCTTAACTCTCATTTCTTACTTTCAAACTCTTCATCTCCTGGCCTCCATTACAGCTAGGGAGTTTCTGAGAGCTGTGGATTTCATGGCTTCCACCATTCTGATGCTCCTTCTGGTCAAACTCCACATGAAGAAGTTACAGCAGTTTCTGAAGTTGGTGTGGCTTTAACCTGCACATCCTTTACACTTTACAGTTCCTCTTCTTTCTTGTCTCAAGAAGGAACCTCTCTGGTGGATTCAGCAGTTGTCTCTGAATTCAGGGCTCCCTTTTCATCCCCTTCTTCCCTCTCAGGATCTGTTCACAGATGCTTCAGATGTGGGATGGGGAGCAACTTTTGGCTCCCTGAAGGTGCAGTGAGTGTGGTCATCTCATCAGCAGAAGGAGCACATCAATTTCAAAAAGATGAGAGCTCTTATGCTGGCTCTTCAGGCCTTTTATCCTCTTTTCTCTCCAGGACCTTTCAAGGTATTCACAGACAATAACACAGTTATGTGGTATATCAACAAATGGGGGGGGGGGACAAGAGCTTACCTTCTTTGCTGGCTGGCAGTTCTGGTATGGGATCTGGATGTGAAGTATCAAGTGACTCATATTCCTTCAGATCAGAACATTGTGGCAAACACTCTGAGCAGGCCCTTCACTCAATCCCATGAATGGATGCTTCACAGGGATGTGTTTCTGGACATTGTTCATCAGTGGGCTACTGCTTAAGAATATCTGTTTGCCTCCCCTCTGAACAATCAACTTCTTCTGCTTTGTGCCATAGTCCCAGATCCTCTGGTGTGGAAGGTGGACGCCCTGTCATTTTCTTGGAAGGGGATGTTTCTTTATGCATTTCATCCCCTTCCTCTCATTCTGAAAGTTCTGTTCAAGATTCAACAGGATACTCCCAAAATCTTGTTGGTGACTTCCTTTTGGCAATGACAGCTTTGGTTCCCTCTACTTCTGCATCTAGACAAGGGCAACCTTCACAAGCTACCTCACAGGGTGGATCTACTCACACAAGACAAGGGATCTCTCATCCATCCCCACCTGTCCACACTTCAACTGACACTGTGGATGACAGGGTTTTGATTCCTCATAGACACCTTTTTTATGAGGACATGCTGCAGGTCCTGCGGGAGGCCAGGAAACCTACTACTAGGAAATCCTACTTATCCAAATATCTGTTTTGTGTTTCTCTTGTAACCTTGACCGCTTATTGTTGATGTTCCTTTGGTTCAATCTTATTTGTGTGAGTTACTCAATGCTGGTTTGGCCTATTCTTTTATGAAGGCCCACTTATCAGCTATTTCTGCTTGTCTGCCTCTAACTCCTCCTTTAGTTTCTAGATTTGAGGCTAAGCAATTTCTTAAAGTCATCCTTAATATTAGACCTCCCAGGAAGCCTGTTCCTCCTCCATGGGATCTTAATTTTGTTCTGGAAAAATTGACTCAGCCTCCTTTAGAGCCAGCTGTTTTGGCTTCCTTGCAACATTGATCTTGGAAGACTGTTCTTTTGTTAGCCCTTCTGTCAGATGGGTGTCTGAGTTGCAAGGCTTTATGGTTCATTCTCCTTTTTTTATATTCCATGAGGACAGGGTGTCCTTGTGTACTAATCCTTCTTTTATGCCTAAGGTGATTAATGAGTTGTCAAATCAATCTATTCATTTCCTACTTTTTTCCTGCCAGTGCAATCTGACAATGAGAGGGTGCTGCATACTTTGGACATGCATAGACAGCTCAAATTTTATTTAGATAAGACTAAAGCTATCAGAAAATCTGATCAGTTATTTGTTTCCTTTCATCCTAGGTCTTTAGGATTGGTTGTTTCCAAGCAAACTATTTCTAGTTGGATTTCAAAAGCTATTTCTTTTTGTTATGTTTTTCATGGTGAAAGCCTTTCTTCTTCTGTAAAGGTTCATTCTACTAGAGCTGTGGCTTCTTCAGGTGCTTTTTTCAAGGGCTTAGACACTAATTCTATTCTTGAAGCAGCTACCTGGACTTCTGTGCATACTTTTACCAAACACTACAAGTTGGATGGCATCTCCAGAGCTAGAGCTGGTTTTGCTAATGCCATTCTTTATAGCTTCTTAGAGGGCTCTGATGCTGCTTCCTCCCAAGTTTCTTCTTGAGCATTTGCACTCTTCCACACGTAAAGAATACTGCAGCGGTGAATGTAAGGACATAGTACAGTTGTGTAAAATCTTACCATAACGGTAGATGTCCTTGCCTTCACCTCTGCAGTATTCACTCCCTCCCTCCCCCTATTTGTTTTCCTTCCTGGATGTGCAGGTTCTGTTTTTCTTGGAAGCCTGAACTTCATCTTTATGCCCTATGCTACACAAGGAGCGTTTGGCTAGCATTTGGCATACCTTAAAGCAATGGTAGGCTTTGGTAGACTGGCCGAATGTTGGGCTTCCATGGCAGGGAATCCCATACATAATGAATACTGCAGTGGTGAAGGCAAGGGCATATACTGTTATGGTAAGATTTTACACAACTGCACTTTCCACAGAACTGATTTAATGCAGGACAGTATTCCCCTTCTGCTTATAGCCACAGTTAATACATGAGACTTGAATTTAATTTGAACATTATGTGCTTCCCATAGCTGCCTTTCCTATCTCCATTAATGTTAACTGCATTGTTTCACGGTTGTTTTTCTTCATGTACTTCACTATTACAATACATTGTCACTTTATTTCTCATTCTTGCTTTTTTGAGTCATATTTTATCATAAATAAATTTATTTCCTCAATTAAAATCATAACCGCTTTCTTTTACATTCATTTGCACATCATATATGCACAATGTTTAATAAGGGTAAATCAGATTCTCTTATAGGTTGCCCCATGTTTGATTATTAATTCCACTACAAACTATTTTGTGTCATATTAGTAATTAGTGAATCATGCAACTCACCAAAGTCATAATCTTTAGCTCTGTTACTCAGTTCAGTTAGAAAAATAACTATAGTTTATTTAGCAACTTGTGCTCTTGTAAAGAGCAAGTTCTTTCTAGGTTTATAGTAATTAATAACTTCTCTCTCATACTATTGTGTCTTCCTCCTCTTCTAGAAAAGCAAGTGTTAAATACATTTAATGCTTCTTCCATAGCAATATGCATAAATGTGTCATGCTGTACCTTTTCAGTTTTTTTGGTTATTTCACTCAGAAATAAACTGGGTTTCTGTATTCAGAGCTTTCAATTTTCTGCTAAATTGCCTAGCATTCACAGACTTTTTGGTGATTTTAAGTTCTGTGTTTTTTTTTCCTGCTGCCAATGTTTCTGTATTTGTCAAACATATAAATTATTGAAAACAAATACATTGCTTCACTTTGCAGATATATTTCCTATTTATGATTCTAATGGTGATATCCTTCTTGCATACTATGCAACACTCTGTTGTGTAGGATACAACCACTGCGAGCATACTGCAATTCATATTACCAGCTAGAGCAACTGAGCAGTGAGGACAAAAATGTGGGGATAGAAGAATGCAAATGACCATAAAAAGGCATGCAAATGAAGGTGCAATATTTACTGTTTACCTGAAAAGATGCAAAAGACCACATCTAAGAACAAGTCACAATTCATAGATGTAGGTTATAGCAGGCATGAAACATTTGTGCCTTATTGTAAGGGAAAACTAGTTTCAAAAGGTAATATTACAGGAGCAGCAGCAGCAGGACATATTGTCTGTAAGCAACACCTGGTAGCAAGGCACTTTGGCAGTTGCCATGAGTAAAATGTTACCAGCTGCGAGCTACCTACAATAAGGTAACCAACCATCAGCTAAACGTTTGTTTCCATGTAGATAGAGATGATACAGGTGTTAGCTGACATGTGTAGCCCATTAACAGGACTGTGAAGAATGCATGGACTTCCTACACCTGTGGACACTAACGTGTGTGCAGCACTTACCATACTAGCTGCAGAGACTGTCCAGAGACAAACACTGGGCACACCAGGCATATCACATGCATCTACCTACAGAATATTCAGTTTGTTTCTCAATACATTAGGTTCACATGTGGATAAGTATATCTTTTCTCCAAAAACATTAAGGAGGACAGAGCCACCACCAGAACTGGCTTCTATGACATTGCCCACCTCTCTTATAGATTGCACATATCTAACAATAAAGGTCTCACCTTGTGTCTGTGGGCTGCTTTTTGACAATAGGAAGAGCCACCATTCCATTAACTGTCATGTAGTGGGTAACACACAAGGACTGGCAAGCTGTGTGTCTCCATAGCACCCTGACAATGCCCATGATTCCCTTACCTGACAAAAAAGTAATCTGTAGTTTCTTGTATAAACATTGGCTCTAGGTGATTTGGTCACTGTTTCATGTGATACCCGACCCCATGTGAAAGAAAAGAAAAAAGGGGCCCAACACCAATATATGATCTCGCACTTAGTGTACATGTTTGTGTGTGTGTGTGTACATATATATATATATATATATATATATATGTTTTCCCTTCATATGATCGAATTTCTCTAAACTCGAAACTCATAAACACGAAACTAGAATCTCGAATTTAGAGAAACTCGAACATATTAAAGGGACAACAACAAAAAATAACATCTTTCTAATGTTTTCTCAGGGGGGGCTTTGCCCGCCTGCACCCCCCACACCCCCCTACTTAAAAATACCTAATCCGAGATCGCACTATAGTGAAGGAAAGAGAAATCTCCCGTTCTGTGCTATATGCTTAAGTGCAAATCGGAAGATTTTCCATTCCTCCGCTATAGTGCGGTCACAGAACATTGACATTTAAACTGCTAGGGTACAGGGGGACCTGGCCCCCTGCAATAAAGTAAGTGAACTTTTTTTTTAAACCTAAGGCTCCCATTCACAATTTTGACTGAATGTAAGTTTGAGATTCTGGTCTCGAGATTATGAATTTCGAGCTTCCATCCATTCGATCTTGTGAAGGGGAACCATAAATATATATATATATATATACACACACACACACACACACACACACATACGTGTGTAAAATCTTACCTCTATGAGTTTTTTCATTGACACAGGGGAAAGCTGGTGCAGCTGATCAAAAATCAGCTTTTCAAAAATGCTGGCTGTTTAAGCTAGACAGCACAGTACAATTTGAATAAGGGAATATGCACTTTGCTTAGTGTAGTGTGAAATATAATTAGCAGGGAGCATGGAGGGTGTGGGGGGAGCTTGTGCCCCTGAAAAACATCTGTTTTATATCTTTTTTCAATCCTTTGTTGATTAATTTTGGTGGGGTAGAAGAGTGGCTGCCCGCCCTGTGTTTAATGGGTTTCCTCCAGGTGCTTCCATTTCCTCCCACATTCCAAAAGACTTGCAGTAGGTGGACTGGACACTCTAAATTGGCCATAGATGTGAGTGCGAGTGTAAGTGCAATTGTGTGGTACGGAAGAACAATTTCAGTAGGGATAGCCACCCAGCAGCGTGAACTTTGGCTTTAGATGATTGTCACTGTTGAAATGACACCTGACCCCCTTCTACAAAATTTGAAAAGGGCTTTTTGATGGCTGGATGAAGTTTCAGTCAATGATGTCTGGATCGGCAATGTGTACTGACAAGGAAGAGTTAGGCGCCCTTATATATATGTGTGGGATACCTACTATTAATCAAAAGTGTCTTTGATGTGGGACTTCTGGTGGGATGAAAAGCTGAGCAGTATGTTGTTTTCCCCATCCGAATGCAGGAAACTAAAGGCAATATAAAATTCAAATAGTTGTCTTTTCTGCAACACTAAACAGAGCAGGCATGAAGTGGGTATCCAGTGTGAATGCTTCCCAAAAGAAAAAAAATAGGAGCACAGGAATTAAAGTAAACAGAACATTTGTGAAAGAAACAAATCTGAATCAACTGAGTTGGCTTGAATTGCATAATCAAATTTTATTTATCAACTGATTATTGCCCATAAAACACCAATTCTCACAAGTCTAATCATCCCATATAAAAATCTTTCAAACCTATGCTCAGCTAATAAACTTCATTTATCCGGATATAAACCCAACAATAAAGCAGGAGATTCCCTTTTCTCTAACGCTGTGGGGAAAAGTTCGAATCTACTTCCTACTGAACTTACATCTCTGTCTACTACTACACTTTTCAAAAAGAAACTCAAATCATACCTTACAAGACATTGGGTATATCCCTGTACTAACCCCGACTAAGATTTTCTCTGTCTATTTTCATCATTATCAGTTTTTCCTACGCTATTACTCACTTTATTGCCTCTACCTTCTAGTTGTACTTATTGTACCCAAGCAAGACGGAATGGACATCTCTCTGTCTCTTTGATGAGTTTCTGCCCCTCAACTAACTCTCCCAGTCCTGTTTTTAACTAGTCTGTTCTCATGTTCCTTACTTATAACTTTGAGCTGGGAATCCCCCATATCCTACTGAATACTTTCTTCCCACAGTGCTTACTTAAAAAAAAAAAAAAAAAAAAATGGGTTTATCTTATCTCATTTTTGTTCTACTGTTTTCCATCATGTATGCTAAATTACCTTGGCAACCTGTTTTTGTCTGACAAGCTATCTGTAACCAAAGTTTAATGTTCTGTAACTGAAGTTTTAATGCTCTGTTTCTTTATGTGTTTTATGTGGAGCTTTTCTCCCCGGGCCTCTACTGAAAATGGACATATATCCAGTTAGACTAGCCTGGTCAACAAATGTAAAATAAAATAAAATAAAATAAATAAAAAACATGGAATCACACATGGCTAAGTCACAACATGTGATTTCCAGATAGACTTGAGAAACAAATAGATTTAATGCATCAAATATCTTGAAAAATGCAGGAGAATTGGACAAATATGCCAAGTCTGCAATAAAAAAATAGAAATCATGGATGAAGCCTTAGATTCCCATTCAGATAACATCACTATCCTCCAAGCACCAGACTTTGAGATTAAAGAAAAAATTGCAGAATGGGATGGAAGGCAGGAGGAGGTCAACACAAAGTCAGTGGAGCTTGAGGATAGAGTACAACATGAACATTTTAGGTTTGCCATTATTCCAGAAAAATCAGTGGGTACTGACTGTGCTGCTTTCATGCAGGAGCAGATCACTAAATGGACTGAACTGAAGTCAAATGAAATCCTTATAGAGAGGGCACATAGGATAAACATCACAGTGGTCCAGGGGAGGAGGCAGTCTCAGCCAATCATTGTCAAATTTCAAACTCTTTCCATTTAAGGAGAAAATTCTGTTGAAGTTTTGACAAAAGGGAAAAGTTCTGAAAATATGGGCTGAAAGAATATTTGTAGAAAATGACTATTTTCCACAGAACAGCAAAGGAAAGGGAGACTGACACCTCCATTTTGATTGCGTAAAGAACTTATACTAAGATTTAATTTGATGTATCCTGCTACCCTGAGAGTAAGGTTTACCTTGGAGGTGAAACTATTCCTTGACTATGAGCAGGCACTGCACATTCTGGAAAGGAAGAAAGAAGAGAGGAATTCTGACAGTCAGACCTCTTCACGGTTAGTATCTGGGGCTGAGAGAGGCTCACTGGGGCTTGAATGTCATTGAACTTGCAAGAGCCTTGAAGACTTTTTCAGTCTTCTGAAAACAGGTGGAGGATAAAGTTAGACTTTGGGAGGTCGCAGGCATCCCAGGTCATGAGTGTAATGACCATGCCTGTGTCTAATTTCATCCTGTTGGAGGAGTCTGTGGTTTAGCAGGCAGATTAGAGTGGAACTATAGGGGTGAGTCATCTACCAGAGCAACCCTGTGTACCAGGGACCTTTTTTGCTGTATTTTTATTGATCTGCCCTACATAGGTAAAGTGATGAATTAAATCATATCTGACTCCAGTGTTACTATTTTAGGTTGATACGATAAAAGCCAGCACCGAGTCATTAGTCAGGCAATAGTCTGATATGGATCAGAAGCAGTTGGACTACACTTTGAGTAATTATTGGTTGTATGGAGCTTAGCTTCTTTAATTGGTGACATGATAATGACAGAGCCCACCTGACCAAAGCTAAGAGTTCTTCCAGTTCATCCTGCAAGTTAACTTTGTTGTGTAATGAGGGTGAAAATATGGAGAACTTCTGAGGAGTATATGGTGAAGCTAGGCAGGATGAGCCTTTTATGTGACTGGAAAGGTCATGTCCATTTATAGGCTGTAAGATGCTGTTATTACCTTTTCTTCCGTATTTAAAATTAATGAGACATTGCCAGTTCAGTATGTAGGGGTCATTGATCTCAGAGAACTCGTGTTGCCTTATTGAACTGCCCACATAAACTGAAAATTACAAGTCTTTTGGTATGCAGCAGAGATTGATTCAGTTTCTCTTGGCGGGGGTGGGGAGTAAAAGTGCATTTAGAAATTCTCTTTTGTGGACAATATCAGGCATAATGATGCCAGACTGTGGGAATGTAACAACAGAAACAGTCCAGCCTAAAGTGAATATTTCTACTTATACAATTATTAAAATGTTAAATAAGTATTTGAAATTGTTTTGGTTAACTGTTTTGGTTTAATATACATGTTGCGGAATGTTTTTTTTTTTTTAAATTACATCTTGCAAGAATATTTATTATTTCATGCAAAAAAGTGCAAAATGACAGCAGCTTCCTATATACAGTGTAAAAGAGTGTGCACTAGAGGGACATTAACTGGTTATTTTCTTTGGGCTACAGCAGTGAAAAGCAAAAAATGCATTGCAGATTCCCTGTGGGAGATCAAGTTATACCTTAGGCCAGCATGAATTTGATCCGGCTACTAACATATAATATAAATGGTTTGGTGGAACAAGCAGAACAGTATCTTAACTTATAAAGCATGAGCCAACATGTTAATGTTGCAGGAGATTCACCTGGGGAAAGAAAAACATGGAACATTGGTAAAGAAAGGGTTTAAGGAAGGATGTCATGCAAAGCTTGAGGAAGAGAGGAAAAGAGGAATAATACTTTTCATAAGGAGTGACCCACCCCTGTGTTTTTTTTAAAACAGCCTGATAGATATTAAGGGAATACATAGCTATGAGAGGAGACTGGTTAGAAAAAGACGACTACACTGGCATTGGTATATCTTCCTCCCAAAGCTCTTCCTCTTGGAATGATGGTGTTTCAGCAAAGAATATTGCTAATAGCAGTAGACCAAAATGTTGTCTACTGCTCTCAGGATGTCAGATGGTCCAAGAACAGCCTGGATCCAGAGGGGAAGGAAGATACTTATTGAATATTTTAAATTATTTGGTATGGAGGATGCTGTAATTGACAGTGTTAGAAGGGAGTTTTATCTACTATTCCCCTAGGTATAAGAATTGTGCATGTTTGGACAGAATCTGTGACACTGAAAAGCATAATTATTTGATTGAGGGGATAGTTACTCACCCAATCTCCCTTTCAGATCATGCGCTTTTGAAACAATGTTGCATCTGCCAAATGACATAGAGATGTGAAGACAATGGACTGTCCCAACACACTTGCCAAGGGATCAAACATTTAAATCTTGGATAGTAAACCCCGGAGAAAACTTTGCTAGAGCCAGTCTGTAATAATATGCCCACTGAATTAGTGGATTTGGAGGAGTTTAAGAGGGATTTAATGCAGCGAGTGATAATGAAGGAGAGAGATGTGGGATATAAGTAAGCAAGTTTATAGAATGCATCTGGCAAAAATGAAGACGTTACAAGAAGTGGGTCCAACAGAGGGGGAAGGAGGGCAGCAAAAGACTAGAAAAGGGCAAAAGAGGACTGGATGAATATTTAATTAAAGGTTTGGGTAAAGACACGTATTTTGACTATAATCCAGCTTCCCAGAAGACATTAGTCAGAACAGTAAAACAAACAAAAATGGATCATGTGATGTCCCAGATAAAGCATTATGTAACTAGGAAATTAATGAGAGATCCCAGGGCCATCCTGGAAACTTTCCAGCATTTTATGAAGACCTATATTCAAAGAAGCTAAAGGCTATGGATAATGCTGGAGACATAGCCTGATATCTGCCAGATGTTCAGCTAGAGTCTTTGGTAGAAGAAGAAAGGTGGACATTGCTCCTTGAGATAGATATGAAGGAAATAAGGAAAGTCGTAAAGAATCAAGTAAGGTCAGGCACCAGGGTCAGCTGGTCTTCCAGCTGAAGTTTGGAATTTGGGGGGAGATATGGTCTTGGACATTTAGACAAGCCTGTTTCAAAGAGTAGTGAAAGAGGCTATTGTCCCATCATTGTAGAGAATGGCAATAGTGATAGTGACATTAAAGGACCCAGAACATCCATTATCATTTAGGTCAGTTCTGATACTAAACCATGGCTACAGGACATTCACATATGTTATGATTTGGTGACTGGTGCCCATCATTCCCAAGCTGATTGATCCAGATTAGTATAGGTTTGTGAAAGGAAGGCATACCTTTGAAAATATTAACAATACACACAGAAAACACTGCCAAAATGTCACAGTACTGTTTATTCAAACTAAACAAAAAATGGAAACAGTTAAGTGTGTTCGTTCATTTCTTATTCAGCATTATCAGAACAGCAATTTAACATTGCATGTCCCTATTTTATATACCTCAGAAACACTTCATTAAAGTGGAATCATCCAGTCAGAACACAGCCTACATTAATATTAACTACTAAAAGTCATATTCACCAAAGAAAACTTTTCTATATCTTCTTCTTCTTCTTCTTTCGGCTTTTCCAGGTTAGGGGTCGCCACAGTGGATCATCTGTCTGCTCATGATTGGCAGTGGAGTTTTTACGGTGCCAAGTTGCCAGCCTGGCGCCCAACCTTCCACGGAACGCACACACATGCATGCACTCACGCCTAGGGTCAATTTAGAGTATCCGGTCCACCTACAGCATGTCTTTGGGATGTGGGAGGAAACTGCGGCACCTGAAGGAAACCCACGTGACCACAGGGAGGACATGCAGAGTCCACACAGAAGGCACCCCAGCCGAGGATAGAACCGGAGAACCTCTTGCTGTGAGGCAGCAACGCTAACTGCTGCACCACCGCGGCTGCCCAAAGAAAACTTTCCCATATACTTTACCAAAAAAAAAAAATAATAAAAATAAAAACTAAGTATAACTTTATACTTAGATAAATATTTAAAACCTTGTTAAGATATTATTAGAACAAACCCTATACCTAAATATAATACATTACTTAGTAACATAAATTAAAATCACAAGGTAACCAGAACACTATCAGTATTAATTTTATCATTTATGCCAAGGAACTGTGCGGCACTCAAATTAATTTGTCATAATAATTCCTTCCTGTCCAACTGGGACTCCCAATTACCCTCTCTAATGCTGTGCGGAACCTTCCCCAAAATAAAATACAAACATTTTTCAAAATTATTACATTATTTAGTGCACTTAAAAAGAGCATGCCTCTCATCCTTCCTTTTTATGGAACATAAATGTTCATACATTCTCAGCCTAAGTGCCTTTTCTGTCTTTCCTATGTAAAATGCCTCACAGGACATGCTCTATGCCACATATACCACCCCAGCAGTGTTACAATTAAATTTCCATTCCCACTAATTACTCTGGGATGTGTAGCTATGGTAATGTTATATCCTTCTAGAATAAAATGGCACTGTGCACAGTCCCCACATTTTGACATTCCATACCTACCACCCAAACTTGATTTTTTATTTTTACTTTCCAATATAGATTTAAACTTCTTCCCCCTTTATACACAAATTCATTTCTGTAACTATTTTATCAAATAAATTAAAGCTTCTAAAACTCCCATACCAATTTCTATTAATAACACTCTTAGCTATTTTATTAATGTTATTGTAAGATACCACTGCTGTCTTTAAATCGTTCCTATTCCTTTTTTTATTTTCAATAATGGTAACATTTGTGATAACTCTATACATTGTGAGGGAATCTGTTGGGATAGAAGTTGGTATTTGTACTTCCAATGAAAATCAAGCTGATAGTAATTTTTTTGGATGTTATCTTCATTGTTGGAATTCCCACCCTTTCCCCGAAGGTGGCCTCGGTTACAGAACCCAAGGATGGTGATTGAACAGGCCCCTGCTGTAGGGAATACCCAAGAAGGTAAGGAAGGTTCAGGGGAGAGGAAGGGGGACAATAGACAGATGTTTTTTAAGTAGCCCTCTTTCTCATCAGATAGTGTATGAATATGTAGGGTTTAAGATTTTTAACTATAGTGATATTGTTTTTAGTAAGGAGTATTTTGACATTTTTAAAAAGGGACTTTCCTTTCTGCCCATTACATCTTTGAATGTTATTGATACCTTGTTAGAATTAAAACTGTTTACAAAAAAAAAAAGCCTTAATCTCAAGTTTTGTTTTTTTTTTTTTCAAAATGTGAGTGTGAAATCCAATGACTTGGTGAGGTGATCTAGTCATTTTAACCCACTTTTTTCCTTTATTACCACCAATATTAGTATTTGAAAAAGTTTGTGAGATGGGTATTAAGATTACTGATGTTAAAGAGTCCAGACAAGCCAGGTTTTTAATTTGACTTCAAAACAGAAACAGGTATTGAATGAGTTGGTTGAAAATAAACACATTAAGGTTATGAAGCTGGACAAAGGGGTAGAGTGCTTCTGATGAACTATATTAACTATTCTATTAAAACATATCAACATTTGCATAATGGCATTTATCTGGAATTAGGTTCTAAAAAGGAGGTTAATATTGCATATAATAAAACTGATATGTTGTTATATGATTATTTGATGGAAAATGAAGTATTTCACCATGAGTTATTTAGTTGTTAAAAAAGCCATTCATTTCTTCAATTTGAGGTAGACCTTAGGTTCAAAAGGATTTAAATGACCCCCATTAAGACCATTTGTTGTTGTTTTGTTTTTTTTGGGGGGTTCTAAAACAACCTTTGGCTAAGATGTTAGACAAAATGTTAAATGCATTTTTTAATTACAAGAAGCACATGCTTAAGTATCCATGGCCCTTTCTCCATGAATTAGTGAAGGTGAAATTTGATGAGAGGTTCTTTTTTGTAACAACTGATGTTAAAGATTTGTTTTTAGTAATACCCCATTTGCAAGGACTTGATTGTTTTTGGGACATATTATATGTGGGACTAATTTTCAGTGGAGTAAGGTGGAATTTTCTGTAAGTTGATGGAGACAGTATTGATGAATTATTTTGTTTATTTTGAGGGAGATTATTATAAACGGAAAAAGGAAGTAGCGATGGGAGCAGCAGTGGCCCAACCTTTGCTACTATTAATTATTCTCTGGTACTGAGAAACCAACTTTGTATTTAATAGTTGATATTTTAAGGTTATTATGCCATCCTATAGGTTTTGGATCATTTATTAATATTATAGAGTAGTACAATTGATATGTTGGTAGGATTTTTTAAGTATATTAATGCTACAGTAGACTTTTTTGAAGTTTGCTATGAATTATGGTATAGAAAAAGTCAGTTATCTTGATATTAATTTTAGTAAAGGCACTGATAAAAATATTTTTCTCAAACATTTTTAGGAAGGCTACCTTTTTGAAATAGTTATATTGTATAACACCCTTTCTGGCACAAGCAAAATTTGATTACGGGACAATTTGTTCGGGTTTCTCATATAGTGTTTTTTCAGCAAGAAGTTGAAAATATAAAAGGGTTGTTTGTGAGCCATGGATATCCACTGGATTAAAATTAAGGTGATATTTTTTGAAGTTTTTAATGGAATCTCAGAAAGGTTTTGGCCCATTTTAAATGATTGTGCTTATGTAATTAAAAATAAAAAAGGAATACACATCACATAGTAATTAGTGGGAATGTCAGGTTTATTTGTAACACCTCTGGGGTGGTATAGTTGTCACAGTGTATGTCCTGTAAGGCATTTTACATAGGGAAGATAGAAAGGGCACTCAAATTGACAATATATGAACATTTATATTCCATAAAAAGGAAGGATGAGAAGAATGCTCTTTTTAAGCAGACTAAAGAATATAATAATTAAAAATATATATATATTTTTGTATTTTGGAGAAGGTTCTGTATAACATTAGAGGGGTAATTGGCGAGCCCCAATTGGAGAGGAAGGAATTATTATGGTAAATTAAATTGAATGTCACACAGTTTCATGGTATAAATGATAAAACTTAGTATTAAGAGTGTTTTGGTTTTGAAAACAGGTATTATCATATGATTATCTTGTGATTTTAATTCATAATATTACAAAAATAAAAATCTATGGTATCTCTTGATGTCTCAGAAAAGCCAGTATGCAACCTATACTGGGTCAAAAGGAAACCAAGGAGAAACTTTGCAGTGTGGAGGGTGTGAAATTCACTCCCTGGATTATGTTATGCACCTAGTTCACTAATAAAAATGAACTGTAAAATATGTGTCACAAAATAATAAAATAGAAATAATAGGTAGTCCACAATTGAGTTAAAATGGAATATCCTTTATTGAAACACACAAACTAACCGACCAATCCGTTATTAAGACACTAACTCATTAAAAATGACTAACTAATTAACTAATTAAAAGATCTATCACTAGACATCTATCAGAATAAATATTAATACTTATAAACTGAAATACTTTTAGTTTATAAGTATTAATATTTATTCACTCCCTGAATTATATTATGCACCTAGTTCACTAATAAAAATCAAACTGTAAAATTTATGTCGCAAAATAATAAAATAGAAATAATAGGTAGTCCACAATTGAGTTTAAAATGGAATATCCTTTATTGAAACACACAAACTAACCTACCAATCCAAACGTTAAGAAACTAACTCACTAAAAATGACTAATTAACTAATTAAAAGATCTACCACTAAATTTTTATATCAGAATAAATATTAATACTTATAAACTGAAATACTTTTAACAAAGATTGCTTTTGTACCAAATAAATACTTCATCAGGTTTGTGTGTAAAAAACATATCATAATACTAATGAACATATGTATAAATCTACAACTGAACACCTAAGAAGGCTGAAAACCATAGCTATACTTGCTAATGTGGAAATACAGTGAAAAATGTTACAAAATAAAGCATTAAGGCCCTTGGGATCTGTTCAAATGTGGCATCTAACTAAGAAAGCACTTAGTCTGAATGAGTAAAAGTGCATTAACCTTATCTTCTTTGATCTGCAGATTACTAAAGACTTGGACCAAGGTAAAATGGACACAGATCTTTACAGAAAACCTACTAGAGTAAATCTCCTGCTACATAATAAGAGTCTCCACCCACCAGGACAAAATATAATGTTGTAAAGTCCCATGGCTACAGGTTGGCCAGGATCACCACAAAAATGGGACCCTTCCTTAAGAACCCAAATGATCTTGAAAATTATTTTTTGGTGAGGGGATATGAAATCAATATGTTAAGAAGCATTATGGAATGTATAATTGAACTAAAAAGTACAAATTCACCATCACTTAACAGTCCTTATAGAGGGTTCATAGGTTGGTACTAGGCTATCGACCCTAGGGCCTATACAAGCCTAGCCATAACAATTCCCTGGATATTTCTTCCCACAATATTTACTTCCCTGGACCCCGGTCTAGCAGGGTGACTGACATGATCCCCGGGGTGAATTTCTTATCTCTCATCCAATCGTCAAGGTTCCTTTTGAAGAAGGCCAAGGAGGCGCTCTGCTTCACATGTATGGGCAGTCTATTTCAAAGTCTGGGGAGTCTCTGGGTCAGGAACCTATCCCTCCAGCATGTTTTGTTCATTGTGATTACAAGGTTTAGATCCCTGGAGCATGTGGCTCTGAGGGATTGGGATTTCTTTAAGTGGAGCATGTCCAACAGCTCAGGGTTTGACATGGCCTTGTATGTTAAGCAGAGATCGCCTCTGAGTAGACGATATGCCACAGAGTATAGCTGGAGTTTTTTAGACGGTCAGCATAGGGCATCTGCTTTAGCCCTGTGATTCTTTTAGTGAGGTATTTTTGCGGCCTTTCCAGCTGTTGCAGATGTCTTGTGAGGACATAACAAACGGGGTGTAGTACTCTATAATGGGTCTAATGAGGGATGAGTACAATGAGACAATGACCTCCTTTTTTCAGGATGAAAAGCCCTTAGTGATGAGGTGTGCCACATAGAAGGATTTCCTGACTGTTGTGGCGATGTGGTTATCGAAGGTGAGACCACTGTCCACCTGTGTCCCTAAGTCTCTCATCACACTTTCGGTGTTTAGTGTACTGCCACCTATATGGTAATTCGTGGGTACATGGTTTTTCCTAAAGGGGATAACTATACATTTCTTGGCATTAAGCTTGAGCCCATGGCTCTGGCACCAAGCATCTGTTTCTGTAAGGCCCTTTTGTACAATATCCACATCATTTGGGGATTCAATAATGGATCCCGGTTTGCAGTCAACTGCAAACTTTCTTAGCCAGAGTCCCTTAGTGTTGGCCTGTACTTCAGAGAAGTAGATGCCAAACAAGAGCAGTCCCGGGACTAAACCCTGAGGTACTCTGCTTGTCACTTGTCTGGAGCTGGATTTGGAGTCAGCTACTTTTACAGTGTGGGTTCTGTTAGTAAGCCATTTGGCAACCCATTGAGTGATGTAGGGATTTATGCCCAGCTTAGTAAGTTTATTTATGATTCCAGAGTGGGGGATGGTGTCGGAGGCCTTGGCGAGGTCCAGATAGGCTGTGTGGACCACCTTACCCTCGTCCACAGCTCTTGAGACTGATTTGAAGAAGTCAATCGGGTACAGGAGACAAGATCGGCCCTTCACGAACCCAAACTGGGTGTGGTCCAGTGTTTGAAGGTTGCCAAAGTCTTTGTTTATAAGTTCCATGATAATGCATTCCATGCCCTTGCAGATCAGGCTCATCAGACTGATGGGACGGTAGTTCCCAGGAGCCAAGGTGGATCTCCCCTTGTGGAGTGGGATAACTGTAGCCACTCAGTGGGCATGAAGCTTGAGGTGAGGCTATGATTAAACATGACACTTAGGTGAGGTGCCAGTTCATTTTGTAGTTCATGTAATACACAGCCCAGGATGTCATCTGGTCCCATGGGTGCTATATTCTTAGCTTTGGAGAGTGTGGTTTCTACCTGTGTGGCTGCGAATACCAGAATTTGGCAATCTTTTGGTATTGAGATGGGCCCTTTAGGGGGTGGGGGGGGTGAAGTTGACACTAAATCGATCTGCCAGGACATTGGCAATATCCTTGGGATCAGTATATTTAATGCCATTCTATTGTAGCTTAGAGCATATCTGAGCATTGCCATTTAGATTCTTGACATAACTATAGAATGCCTTGTGGTTGTCTTTGCAATCTTTGGCAATTTTATTTTCATAACTAACTTTGGAGGATTTTATGAGAGTGTTAAAGAAATCTATGGACAACAAATCTAAAGACAGTTGTGTCTTGACTTTTACTGTTGACTATCACAGCATCATTAATATTATTAGAGAGAATTGGGCCATAATTACTGAAAGCTCGTATCTAATGGACATCCTTGGACAAGCTCCTTCCTTTGTGTGTAGGAAAGCCAGAAACATCAGGAGTTGGGTTGAAGGTAGGCCCAGACCATTGGATACATACACCAATAAGTGTGCAGTCAACTGTGTCTTTTGTAGGCACATACAGGAGGAAGACATGTTTTCTGCTCTTATTTAAAGAAAATTATTAAAACCAAAACAGGAGGTGACTGTAACTCAATGCAGGTGTTTTACAGGGCTAGCTGCAATGACTGTGAAGCATTTTATGTGGGGAAACACTCAACAGCTTAAAATAAGGATTTATGGCCATCCTTCCAAAATCAGAGTAAGTGCAAGAAAAATGCACTGGCTCAGCACCTGCAGCTACATAAAAGACACACTGGCTTTAAATTTGAAATTATTGATCATTTGGAACTGGAAGGACACATCCCTTATCTTTAAAAAAAACACGAGCTACCGTGACAGCTGAAACTGAACTCTTTTAGAAAACCAGGGCTTAATTATTATTGCTCCATAAAAAGCATACTAGAACTCAGAAAACCGTCCCACTGTTTAGAAGGCTAATAAAAGTCTGATATGGGACTGATTAATGCTGACATTACATGCTAATATTATGCATGCTAATATTGTTATAAACAAATATCAAACATTGCAAATATTTTAACATTGCAAATATTTTCCAGTGAAAATAACTAACAATAGTGCTGTTTTCTGATACTCTTGATTGCACTTTTACTCATTAAGACTAAGTTCTTTCTTAGGTTCCACACTTGAACAGATCCCCAGGGCCTTAGTGCTTTATTTTTTAACATTTTTCATTGTATGTCCACCTTATCAATTATAACTATGGTTTTCAGCCTACTTAGGTTTTCACTTGTAGATTTATGCACATGTTCACTAATATTATGATATGTTTTTTACACACAAACCTGATGAAATAGTTTTTGGTACAAAAGTGATCTTTGTAAAAGTGTTTTAGTTTATAAGTATTAATATTTATTCTGATAGATGTCTAGTCGTACAGCTTTTTATTAGTTAATTAGTCATTTTGTTAGTGAGTTAGTTTCTTAATTAATAAAGTTTGGATTAGTAAGTTAGTTTGTGTGTTTCAATAAAGGATATTCCATTTTTAACTCAACTGTGGACTACCTACTGTTTTCTATTTTATAGGTTCATAGGTTGGAACTAGGCTATTGGCCCTAGGGCCTATGCAAGCCTAGCCATAACAATTCCCTGGATATTTCTTCCCACAATATTTACTTCTCTGGACCCCTGTCTAGCAGGGCAATTGACATGATCCCCAGGGTGAATTTCCTATCTCCCATCCAATCATCAAGGTTCCTTTTGAAGAGGGCCAATGAGGCACTCTGCTTGACATGCATGGGCAGTCTATTCCAGAGTATGGGGAGTCTCTGGGTCAGGAACCTTTCTCTCCAGCATGTTTTGTTCATTGTAATGACAAGGTTTAGATCCCTGGAGTGTGTGGCTCTGAGGGAGTGGGATTTCTTTAAGTGTAGCATGTCCAACAGCTCAGGGTTTGACATGGCCTTGTATGTTAAGCAGAGATTGTCTCTGAGTAGACGATATGCCACAGAGTATAGCTGGAGTTTTTTTAGATGGTCAGCATATGGCATCTGCTTTAGGCCTGTGATTCTTTTAGTGAGTTATTTCTGTGGCCTTTCCAGCTGTTGCAGATGTCTTGTGAGATACATACCAAATGGGGCATTATACTCTATAATGGGTCTAATGAGGGATGAGTACAGTGGGACAATGACCTCCTTTTTTCTGGATGAAAAGCCCATTATTATTATTATAATTTTTTATAATAATTATAAATATGATGTGTATATAATAATATATTATACTACTATTATTATAATAATATTATTATTATTATTTTGTAGTACTGATTTTACAGTTCAATTTTTATTAGTGACTTAGGTGCATAACATAATTCAAGGAGCGAACGTCACACCCTCCACACTGCAAAGTTTCTTCTTGGTTTGTTTTAATGATATTAAATGATGGTGCTATTGTATTATTATATTTAGGTACAGGGTTTGTTCTAATAATATTTTAACAATTAAATATTTATCTAAATATAAGATTATATGTATTTATTATTATTGTTATTATTATTATTATTATTATTATTATTTTGGTAAAGTATATGGGGAAGCTTTCTTTAGCTAATATGACTTTTAGTACTTAATATTAATGTAGGTTGTGTTCTGATTGGATTATTTGACTTTAATGGAGTATTTCTGATGTATACAAAATGGGGATGTGCAATGTTAAATCATTGTTTTGAGGAAATTCAATAAGAAATGAGTGAAAGCACTTGTTTATGCTGGTGTGGAGTTTTTTGTTGATAGATAATATTAAGAAAACAGTGATGATACAAATGGAGGCTGAGATGAAATATCCCTTTTATGTTATTAGCCTATACATAGAGAAAGGGTTTGAAAGGGTTAATTCAAGATACTTGTTTGCAGGTTTAGTTAGAATGGGTTTCTCCTAAGGAAATAGTACAGTTATTATGGAAGATTTATGAAGGTGCAAGGATGTCTGTCAAAATAAGGAATTTTTATGTAAAGAGGAACTAGACAAGGGTGTCAATTGTCCCTTCTCCTCTTTGCACTCTACATAGAACTGTAATGCTATGGATTCAGAATTAGAGGACTTTGGTTGGTATGGAACCCAACAGAAGATGTCACTATTTGCTGCTTATGTAATTATAAACACTGTTAATTCTAAAAGAGGAATCCCAGTCTTATTTCAAACTTTGATTATTTTCTGGAGTTCATGGGTTATAAAATTAATTAGGGGAAGACAAAGGTGATATGAATTAATTATTCCCCTACCTTCTGATGCCCCTTTCTTTGGGGGCATCAGAAGCTTAGGTACTTTTGGGTGTTCCTAATGGGCAAAGTGTGTCAAGATGTATCCGAGATGTGGGAGGAAACAAAAGTAATGATTATAAAAGAAAATACAAACCACAAAAATGCTTCATTTAGATTTAGACAACAAAATTCACATGATTAAAATGTTCATGGTGCTCTTAATATTATATTTATTTATTTTATATTTGTTGGCTGGGTTTGTCCGAATGGGCTACAAATGCCCATTTTCAGTGGAGGTCCGAGGAGAAAAGCTCCAACAGAAAATAGAAATTTTACATATTAAATACATATAGAAATACATTCATCAGTACCACAGATTACTGCATTACAGTGCCACACATTACATTCATCAGTTCATCATTATATGCAGGGCAATCATATTAGTACTCTCCACCAAAGGCCATGTAGAGGCAGCTAAACAAAAAACTAAA
Organism: Protopterus annectens; assembly: GCF_019279795.1. NCBI lineage: Eukaryota > Metazoa > Chordata > Ceratodontiformes > Protopteridae > Protopterus > Protopterus annectens. Next base: position 136,283,476 of record NC_056750.1, read on the forward strand.
ACAATTCATTTGGGATGGTAAACCCTCAAGATTAGGATGGGAGAAATTGTTCTTGTCATAGCAACATTGGGGACAAGGTTTTCCTAATTTGAAAGGAAGCCATGAATCCCCCCCCCCCAATTAAAACTGGCTTATGTATTGCAAGCAGAAGCATATACACCAAAGTGGAAGATGCTGGACCTCTCAAGATGAGAGTCCAGTGTAAGAGATAGTAAATTAGCCTTTTGGGATTAGGGAAAAAAATAAATGAACAGTAGAGAAACTAAGAAATACACCTTTGGAGTTTTAAGAAAACTGACAAGCCAAGTTCTATCCTATAAGATTCATGGATAGGAACAAAGAAAAACTGTTGGACAATATTGGTAAGTCAGTAGTAAAGTTGGTAGAAAAAGTGCTAACCTGGGGGAAGGAGGCCAGATGCTATTTCAAATTGAATCATGGGCTTTACCTGCTCTCTGAGGGTTTGGAGAGGGAATACAAGGAGATGAATGAGAAATTGTCACATAGGAGTGAAATGCCACATCTGATTACATTGTTAATGCAGCCTAGACAGGAATCTCGCATTGTGTTGTCACCCATAAGTGTAGGGTTATAAAGCCATGATTAGTTCTATGGGGGTAACAGAATAACTCAAAAGACAATGGGGAAAGCAGCCTATACATAATGTTTTAACAGGTAAGCAAAGAGCATTCAGATAGAAATGCCTCCACAATTATTTATATACTCCCAGTAGACTGGATACTATGCTTCCATCTATATCAGGGAATTGCTGGAAATGTAACTCTCGCTAAGTGGGGAAATGAAAGTATGTCTTCTGGGAGTGTAAGACATTGTCCAGTTTTAAATCTAAAATACAATTGCCTCTATCTGAAATACTAGATAGTAATGTTCAGCTGAGTGAAAACCCTCTTGGTACTGAATTGAAACGGTGTGAACCTCAAAAACAAGACAGAGTTAAGTTTATTACCAAAAGGTGGAAATCTAGGACCCCACCTGATATGGATTTTTACTTGCACTCATGAATAAGATCAGTGAGGGAGAACTGAGATTTGTTTAGGGGAGGAGGAAAGGAGGATCCAGAATGAGTGGTTAATGTGGCCACAGACCTCATCCTTTGGATTTAAAATTAAGTCTGCTTTGTATACAATGTTTAGGGGAAACTGTTTAATGGGTGCTTATATGATTAATACTATTGTAATATTAATGCATAGTTATTATAAATGTCATATTTTTGTTTGCTGAACTTTTTGTATTATTTGAGATTTGTATGAAGTACTGTTGCCATAACAATAAAAAAAGTCTGTTTGGCCAATCAGAAAGAAAACTGACCCAGCTGATCAAAATGCAAGCGATTGCACACACATTAGCTTTTTTTGTTTAAGATTGTGGTGCAACAGGGATCTGTGAATTTGTCCTTTCTCCACAGTAATGTACTCTCAATGTTGGCAAATCTTAGCAGTAGAGGTTGTATGGAAGCGCTGATGACACCTTTCTCACCTAACTAAAACATCTGGAATGACTGAGACCCAAACGTCAGCATCCAGAATCTATTACATGTGAGTTCCATCGATTATTTTTTGCTTTGTGTACAGGAAAAGCCACGTTTCTGAGACCAGTGTGAATATGCCACAAATCCAATCTTGTCATATTGTAGTTTTGAGAAAGTAAGTAGACACTTTCTCCTGTAACACTGGTCAGTGTTTGACCATGTCTGCTTTGATGCTTTCTGTCTCAATGCAAGTATTGTCCAGGAAGTCTGACAACAGGTGAAATATGCCCTTCACTCCAGTGCCATAAAGGGCTCTCCAAATCCTCAGCTTTTGTTAAACATTAATAACATATTTTCCTTACTAACTTATAGAAACAAATTTAATGAGCTGACTACATTAAATATGTTTACAAGATAAGCCAATCTTCTGACCCACAGTGGGTTTTGAAGATAACCAGCAAAACCTTAATTTGCTTCTGTCTGAAAATGCTGCTATTTTCCCTTATTCAAATGATGCAAAACATTTTTACAATTCAGACACTGTATTTGTAAATGAAGCAGAATGGGAGTGTTTTGCTCATGAATGAAAACATGAACCTAAAAGTTGCTGTAGATTCAGTGATTTGACAACATCCTGGTACCAACTGAAAACATGAACCTAAACCAACTGTAAGTTCAATAATGAGGCATAGTTCCCTGCTCCCAAATTAAATTAAGAACCCAAAATAGCAGTAGATTCAGCAATGTGGCTTTGTGTCCTGCTCCTAAATGAAAATATGAACCTAAGGATAAGTGTAAATTTAGTGATGTGACTTTGTATCCTGCACTCAAGTGAAAACATGAAACAAAATGTAACTGTGACTTCAGTGATGTGGCTTTTTGTCCTGTTCCAAACTGAAAATGTTAACTTAAAAATAACCACAATTTTAGTGATGTGGCTTTTTTTCTGCTTCCTGCTGAAAACAAAAACTTAAAATAAATGTAGATTCAGTGATATGATGTCATTTTCTGCACTCATAAGGAAAACATCTACCTAAAAATAACTGTAGTTTCAATGATCTGGTATCCTATCCTGTTCCTCACTGAAAACATGAGCCTAAAATAAATGTAAAATCAGTGACATAGATTTGTGTTATTAAAGTAAACATCAGAAATTTGGAAGATTCTAGAAGTTGCAGCACTGCTTTATTTTCCAGATGTAATTCTCTCTAAAAGCAAGAAATGTAAGCAGTTTTATAAGCAAATAGCCAATTCTAACATAGCATATGGTATTGTAAATCCTTCTCAAAGAGGAGTGTTCAGTTTCTTCTTCTCATTACTAGAAATGTATAATCGTGCTGCCCTAACTTGATAGCTCTATCCAGTCCTTTCCATGCAGACAATACATATGAAAGCATCAAGAAAACAGTCACTGAGCATCTTAATATGAACAGTTTCTTCTTACTTTGTCCTGATACTTGTACTGCACAAACTGAAAAGTGCCTGATATTGCTTAGTTATCCTCTGTGTCAGTCTGACTTGTAAGTGCAATTAGGAAAGCATATATTAAAAGAACAGATCACCCAATATAGTTATTGTGACAGCTGCCAAACTAGCAATGAAAAAAAAAATAGTGTTACATGTGGAACTGATAAAAATGTAACAACAGTGCACTCTACTGACCAAGTAAAGCATGTTGTGACCCTTTGATGTAAACAAGACTTCGGCCGGTCTAGATGAAGGAATTCTTGCTATTGTTTTAAGGCCAGAGTTAATGGCCAGAATTTACATGCATAAATGTCCTTTATTGTTCTGGTTTCTGCCCAGAGGTGAAGAATGTAAATGTAGTTCCTGTTAGCCTGGGAACCCAGGGCAGTGTGAAGAATGATGTGATGTGAACCAGGAATGTGATTTTAAAAACAGAGAGAATCAGAGAGCATTAAGCATTTTTGTCTGGACCATCCAACTCAGCACTGCCTTTGCTATATATATAAGTTTATCTTAGACTTGTGTTTTGTCTTAGACATAGCTAGAAACTAGAAAGATTAGAGTCAGTGTTTTTCTGTGATTTCAGAACTGTACTACTGAATTATTTTAAGTATTTCTCTGTGATCTCTGAACTCTTGACTAGCACTGTGTAGTAAAACGTATTGTCTTGTGTTTTCATTATTTATTACTAAATATTTTAAACCTTTCAACAGTGGCAGTTTTTTTTTGTAGAGATAATTTAAGCTCTTTAGAGTACTTGCATACATTTGGTAAAATAGTACAAAGTTCCTCCTATAGCTTTAGCCGTGGGCTATACTACCAATTGGATAATAATATTGCACAGTAATAACTGGACACCCTTTTAAGGGCCTTTGAGTAACTGATACATATTAGTGGGTCATGGCAGCTGGTACTACCGTATAGTCTGGGAAGAAGGGGCACAGCTGGAGAACCTGTGCCAGCCTTCCCCAGGAGTGTCTGTGTGGTTGTATAAACTCTTCTCAAAGTAAGTGTGTGTGTGTGTGTATGTGTGTGTGTGTGTGTGTGTGTGTGTGTGTGTGTGTGTGTGTGTGTGTGTGTGTGTGTGTGTGTGTGTGTGTCAGCTACTTGGGCAGGGACACGAAGCACTGGTTGGACAGAGAGGGTGCTGGAGGTTTTAGCTTGCCCACTAGGCTGAGATCTGAACCCTATAGCTGTACCAGTGGGGAGTCTTATTGGGGACCTGGAGAGCAAGGGAGCAACCAGCCCCAGATGGACTGTGGTCTCTGTGTGCTCTTAAGGGAAATTGCACTTTACTGTGTATATTTGTTATCCTTTCCTCCTATATGAGACACCCCTCACTGGTGTTAGTGGTGAGGATTGAGGCTCCTTGATTGCTGGGCCAGGGCACGGGTGTCACATATTAATTGTTTGGCAGTGGTGGGATATCCACATCACATATTAATTGGTGGCAAATACTAATTGGCTTGTAGTGGTGTGGGTAGAGTGAATTCCTGTAGCTTGTACAGTGAGCTTTGAAGGTGTTTTGTACTCTAAATCACCCATGCAGTGAATACTCAGAGTTCAGATCACAATTGTTTTATTTCTTTTGTTAGCTTAGTTAGTCAGGGTGAGCAGGCAGCATGTTATCAGAGGAGTGTTGAAAGCTGACAAGGAGCCAGCTGGCTGAGATGTGCCAGGCTAGGGGACTGGTGTATGGAAACCTGACTAAGGCAGACCTGATTGCAGCCTTGGTTACAGCTGCATCAGAAAACAGCAACCAGGAGGACAATCAGACTGGCAGTGGAGTTATGATACCCTCAGAGAATGGACAGTTCAACCTTTCTGCAGAGGACTTAAAAATCTATCTGGAGCTAAAGAGACTTGAGTTGGAGGCCAGGCGTTTGGAGACAGAAGCCGAGGGAAAGGAGTGGCAGTGGAAGCGTGAGAGGGAAATGCTGACTTTTCGCCAGAGTCATGGCGGTAATGGGGAAGGGAGTAACTAGACCCCAGAAGCACAAAAGGTCAGTAAATTCTTTCCTCAGTTTAAAGAGGGGGTTGATTTTGATAGTTTCATTCATATGTTTGAGAAGGTATGCAAAAAGTATAGTGTTGACCAAAGGCTCTGGGTATGATTCCTGATCTCCTTACCCTATGGTAAAGCTGTAACTGTTTTGTCAAAAATGTCTTGACATTGCATGTTTTGATTATACTGCTGTTAAAAATCACTTCTTAGAATTGTTTAAGCTAACACCTCAATGTATAGGAAAATGTTCTGTGAGCATAGATGCAAGGTAGATGAAAGTGTGTGTGAATATGCTGCTGGACTGAGCACTTATTTCCATAGGGGGTGAGTGGATGTCAGGTCACCACTTTTGAAGGGCTGGCAGACCTTTTGTTGAGGGAACAAACCCTTAGCACTTTGCCTGAGCACATGATGATGTGGTTAGCTGATAGACAATGTGCTACTTCAGATGAGTTGGGGAAGAAAGGAGACTTATACCTGGCAAGCAGGGTAGCCCTGCACAGGAAAGGGACCCCCAGTACTTCTCATGGGTCTAAAGGAACCCATGGTGGGCAGCAGAGACTGCCCCAACAGAATCTGCCAGTAGCAGGGGAAGCCACTAGTCCAGGTACACATCCAGGAGCTAGTGTTAAATGTTTTGAATGCAACCATTTGGGCCATGTGGCATACAGGTGTCCACAGAGGCAAGGTGGGGAACAAAAGATGAGGGAGCCAGCAAGTGGGAAAGACATGAAGGGTACCAAACTACCACCATAGTTTATATCCTATTGTAGTGAATGGCAAAGAGGCCATTGCCAAGAGAGACACAGCCTCTGATGTAACCATTGTAAAGCCTGCAAGGATTACAGAGGAGCACTACTTGCCTGGGCAGTCTACTCCATTCAGGGCTTTAGGAGGGATCCCATTCCAAATACCTTTGGCTAGGGTTCACCTTGACTGGGAGGGTGGAAAAGGAAGCCAACAAGTAGGTGTATTTGAGGGTATACCAGCAGATGTCCTGATAGGGAATTATTTTGATAGTGCAGTACCCTGTGCTTGTGCAGTTACTCGCAGTCAGGCTTGGAGACAAGCAGGTAAGTCTGGTAGCCTGGGGGAGACCCAGACAGAATGCATACTTGCAGCCAGGAATGGTGAGGTGGTTACTTCAGGGAGGGAGCTACTCTGTAGCAGTGAGACTGAAGGTGAGCCACCGCTGCTTGTAGGTACTAATGGTCCTTTGGACAGAGTGACTGCAAAGGTAGAGGCGAGTAGTAGTACCCAGGCTGACAGTGAGGCACCACTGTCAGAGGATGCCAGACTTCCTGTGGAAGGGGAGCTGGGAAGTGTTACAAGGAAAGAGTTGAGACAGGCTCAGCTCTCCGACCCTACATTGCAAGGCCTGAGGCAGGTAGCTAGGAAGGCACTTGATTCTCAAGGAAAGGGGGATCTGTATACTGGGACAAAGGGTTACTATACAGAGAGTGGACCCCTGAGGGGGGGATAGAAGGTAGAGAGTACAGCAGTTGGTAGTGCCTATAGCCTACCATCTTGCACTTCTAGCCATAGCCCATGATATTCCCTTTGCAGGTGATATGAGCATAAAATGTACAAACAGGCATATTATGCAGAACTTCTATTCGCCTGGAATTTCCAGAGATGTAACAGGGTACTGCAGGACCTGTGAGCAGTGCCAAAAGGTAGGCAAGGCAGGAGACAAGGTGAGAGCTCCTTTGATGCCTTTGCCTGAGATTGAGGAGCCATTTCAGAGGGTAGCTATGGAAATTGTGGGTCCTCTGAGTACCCCAAGTTCCACAGGGAAAAAGTATATCCTAGTGGTAGTGGATTATGCTACACGATACCCTAAGGCAGTGGCTTTGTCCTTCATTGAGGCAGAGAAGGTGGCAAATGCTTTGTTAGAGATTTTCAGCAGGATAGGTTTCCCAAATGAAATACTGACTGACAGAGGTGCCAATTTCATGTCAGACCTGCTGGCTTGTCTGTGGATGTTCTGTGGGGTGAAGCATATGAAGACCATACTCTACTATCCCCAGACTAATGGTCTTGTTGAGAGGTTAAACTCTACAATCAAGTCCATGCAATGGGCATTTGCAGATCAGTTTAAGAGGGAGTGGGACAAATATTTTCCCCATCTGTTGCTTGCTTACAGAGAAGCTCCCCAGGAATCCACAGGTTTTTCACCCTTTGAGTTGCTGTACGGGCATAGGATGAAGGGACCTCTAAATTTAATTTCAGATGAGTGGGAAGGTGAGTCCGATTCTCACAAGGAGTCTGTTGTGGCATATGTCCTAAACCTCAGGACAAGGCTGAGGGAACTCATGGGCTTGGCCCACGAGAACCTGGCAGAAGCCCAACAACAGAAAAAGGTGTGGTATGACAGGAATTCTCAAGCTAGAGAGTATGCTGTGGGGCAGCAGGTAATGGTTCTCATTCCTGTCAGACACAACAGCTTGGGAGGGACCCTACAAGGTGGTAAGAAAGGTAAGTGATGTTAACTATATGGTGGAACTGCTAGGGAGAAGGCAGGGGCAAAAATTGTACCATGTTAACATAGGTTCATAAGTTCCTGGGTAGGTACTAGGCTATTGGCCCTAGGGCCTATATAAGCCTAGCCAAAAATGTACCCTGGCTTTTGCCACCCAAGAAAATTATTTTCCTGTGCCCTTGTCGAGCAGAGCCACAGAAGTGATCCATGGGGTGAATTTCCTATCTCCCATCCAATCATCAAGATTTTTCTTGAAAAGTGCTAATGAGGAGCTCTGTTTGACATAGATAGGTAGTCTGTTCCAGAGTATGGGAAGTCTCTGGGACAGGAATCTATCCCTCCAGCATGTTCTGTTTATTGTGGTGACAAGGATTAGGTCCCTAGAGCATGTAGCTCGGAGGGAATGGGATTTCTTTAAGTGGAGCATGTCCAACTGCGCTGGGTTTGACATAGCTTTGTATGTTAGGCAGAGATCGCTTCTGAGTAGGCGATATGCGACAGAGTAAAGCTGGAGTTTTTTTAGAAGGTCTGCATAGGGCATCTGTTTGAGACCAGTAATCCTCTTTGTGAGGTATTTCTGTGGCCTTTACAGTTGTTGTAGATGTCTTGTGAGGTACAAACCAAAAGGGGCGTTGTACTCTATAATGGGTCTAATGAGTGATGAGTAGAGGGGAACAATGACCTATTTTTTTCTGGATGACAAACCTTTTGTGATGAGATGAGCCATGTAGAAGGATTTCCTGACCACTGTGGCAATGTGATTATCAAAGGAGAGACTACTGTCCACATGTGTCCCAAGGTCTCATCACATTTTCGGCATTAAGTTGACTACCAGCTATGTGGTAGTTCATAGGTACAGAGTTTTTACCAAAGGGGATGACAATACACTTTTTGGCATTGAGCTTCATGATGAAACCTTACCATGATAGGGAGGCCCTTGTGCTGAGCATTTGCAGTGGTTTGCAGAAGGAGTCTCAGGGAGATCTGGGGACTGATCTCCTCAGTGAGGCTCAGGCTGACACCTCAGTGGAAGGTGTAACAATGTCCCAGCAGCTATCTCCTACCCAGGTTCGAGAAATCCGAGCAGTGTTACAGGAATTTGGGGACATGTTCACTGGGAAACCAGGGTGCACCCAACTGTGGCAGCACCAGGTGGATACAGGACCCCAAAAGGCCTATTAGGCAGGCCCCTTATAGAGTGCCTGAGAGAGTCAAACAGACTCTGAGGGAGGAAGTACAGGAGATGATGGAACTGGGGGTGATTCAAGAGTCCAACAGTCCCTGGGCCTCCCCAGTGGTGTTGGTGCCAAAGAAGGATGGCAGCACCAGGTTCTGTGTGGACTACAGGAAATTAGTCAGGCAGAGTCAGATGCTTACCCCATGCCTAGGACAGATGAGGCTCTAGAGCAGCTGGGCGAGGCTAAGTATCTTTCAACCATTGATCTTACCAAGGTACTGGCAGGTGCCCTTGACTCCCAGTTCTAGAGAGATGTCAGCCTTTGTGACTCCTTTTGGCTTGAATGAGTTTACAAAGATGCCCTTTGGGATGAGGAATGCCCCAGTGACTTTCCAGAGGCTGGTAGATCATATCCTAGCAGGAGCAGGAGGGTTTGCCCTTGCTTACCTAGATGATATTGCCATCTACAGACATTCCTGGCCAGAGCACCTTAAGCATGTCAGGGAGGTGCTGGGCAGACTACAGAGGGCAGGGTTGACCATTAAGCCGAGCAAATGTCGGGTGGGTATGGCAGAGGTCTCCTACCTAGGACATAGAGTGGGGAGTGGTAAGATAAGGCCAGAACCTGCCAAAGTGGAAGCCATTCAGTCATGGCCTGAACCTGGTACTAAAAAGCAGGTGAGGGCATTTTTAGGGACAGCAGGGTATTGCAAAATGTTTGTTCCCAGTTATAGTACTATAGCTGCTCCCCTCACAGACCTGACAAGGAAGAACAGGCCAGACAAGGTAGTGTGGACCTCAGCATGTGAGCAGGCATTACAGAGGCTTAAAGAAGCTTTGGGAGGACCCCCTGTGTTAGTCAGTCCAGATTACAGTAAATAATTTGTTGTGCAGATGGATGCTTCAAACTATGGGGTGGGGGCTGTTCTTAGCCAGATTTCTTCGGAGGGGGAAGAGCACCCAGTGGTTTATCTCAGTCTTAGGCTCCAACCCAGGGAGGAATGCTTTGCAGTTGTAGAAAAGGAATGTCTAGCCATAGTGTGGGCATTGCAGAAACGCCAGCCTTATCTGTATGGAAGGAAATTCCCTGCTATGACAGATCACAACCCCCTAACATGGTTAAACAGAGCCAGCCAGCAAAATGCCACGTTGCTAAGATGAAGCCTGGGGATGCAAGCATATGATATGTCAGTGCAGCACTGCAGTGGGATTAACAATGCCAATGCATATGGGCTCTCAAGACCGGGAATGGGGTAAGGTATACTCAGACCTAACCCTCTCAAGCAGCATTTCTCAAGGGTCACTTGAAAAACTAGCTTGCGTTTTCCGGGTTGGGGGGGGGTGTGAAGGCTGCCACCTAGCTAGATAGAATTTTATAGATAATTCTGTCATTTGTAAATATTAATGCAAGCCACAGGCTTGTTGTCTTCAATGGAAACAAATACTGTTACATGTGGAACTGAAAAAATGTAACAACAGTGCACTGTACTGACCAAGTAAAGCATGTTGTGACCTTTTGATGTAAACACGTCTCTGGCCGGTCTAGATGACGGAATTCTTGCTAATGTTTTAAGGCCAGAGTTAATGGCGAGAATTTGCATGCATAAATGTTCTTTATTGCTCTGCTTTCTGCCCTGAGGTGAAGAATGTAAATGTAGTTTCTGTTAGCCTGGAAACCCAGGGAAGTGTGAAGAATGATGTAATGTGAACCAGGAATGTGATTTTAAAAACAGAGAGAATCAGACAGCATTAAGCATTTTTGTCTTGACCATCCAACTCAGCACTGCCCTTGCTCTATATGTAAGTTTATCTTAAACTTGTGCTTTCTCTTAGAAATAGCTAGAAACTAGAAAGATTAGACTAAGTGTTTTTCTGTGATGTCAGAACTGTTCTACTGAATTATTTTAAGTATTTCTCTGTGATCTCTCTACTCTTGACTAGCACTGTGTAGTAAAAGTATTGTCTTGTGTTTTTATTTATTATTAAATATTTTTAAACCTTTCAACTGTGGCTGTTTTTTATTAGAAATAATTTAAGTTCTTTAGAGTACTTGCATGCCTTTGGTAAAATTGTACAAAGCCACTCCTATGGCTTTAACCGTGGGCTATACTACTAATTGGATAATAATATTGCACAGTAATAACTGGACACCCTTTTAAGGACCTTTGAGTAGCTAATAAATACTAGTGGGTGGTGGCAGCTGGTACTACTGTATAGTCTGGGAAGAACGGGCACAGCTGGAGAACCTGTGCCAGCCTTCCCTAGGAGTGTCTGTGTGGTTGTATAAACTCTTCTCAAAGTGTGTGTGTGTGTGTGTGTGTGTGTGTGTGTGTGTGTGTGTGTGTGTGTGTGTGTGTGTGTGTGTGTGTGTGTCAGCTACTTGGGCAGGGCCACGAAGCACTGGATGGACAGAGAGGGTGCTGGAGGTTTTAGCTTGTCTACTAGACAGAGATCTGGACCCTACAGCTGTGCCAGTGGGGAGTCTTATTAGGGACCTGGAGAGCAAGGGAGCGACCAGTCCCGGACTGATTGTGATCTCTGTGCGCTCTTAAGGGAAATTGCACTTTAGTGTGTGTATTTGTTATCCTTTCCTCCTATATAACACACCCCTCACTGTTGTTAATGGTGAGGATTGAGGCTCCTTGATTGCTGGGCCAGGGCATGGGTGTCACAGTCATGACTAATAATTTCTCCTTCTAAATACATAAGTTTAAATACATTTTACACATTTACCCATTGGGTAAGCATGGCTCAACCCTGTGTTTGTTTCCCATTGTTGTGATGAATAAGATACAAGAAAAATTCAAAAGATACACAGTTCTTAAATAATCATGTCAGTTCCTGTTTTTCAAAGACTGATAAGTAAAACCAGTGCTGACACCATGTAAAGGGACATACAATTTTATTATATTAAAACAAACATAAGCACTTTCAGTAAAAACCTTCTTTAGAGCTAAAAACACTTTGTCCGATAGTGCATTTAAACTAACAGCTACCAATCAGAATTATTAAGTTAAAATTTACATATTAAAAGATGTCCCTTTAATACAAGTTTAATGGGAAGCTAAGCATTCAACCCAGGCTGTTTATCAGCTTGTAGCTCAGCTATCCAATGAAGTTCAGCATATTCAGTGTCATTAAAAAAAAAATCACCTCCTCTAATACTAGTATTGATGACTTGCAAAGCTGTAAAAACTAAATGTATGTGTAGAAACAATGTAACATGCTTTGCTAATGCATTATTACTATTTTTAAATAAAATGTCTCAATTATGCTGCAAAATCCAATCTCTAAAGTGCCTATCAGTTTTGCCAACATAAAAACATGAGCAGTATTTACAAACTGCTAAATGTACTAAATGTTGAGTACTACAATCAGCATACAAACATGGGGAATATTTACTCCCAAAAACTGGATGAATAAAAACATTATCACTTTTGATAAATTTACAAGCCTTACAAGTTTTACAGGAAAAAGTGCCTTTCCTCTAACTTACTATTTGCCTAGTGGCAGGGGGTAAATTACAAAGTCTATGTTTCAGATTCTTAGAATTCCTAGAAAAAATGCAGGCTTATCACCCATAAGCCCCATAATATGTTCATCTGTAATGAGAAGCTTCCAATTGTTCTGAATGACATTACAAATACTACTGACATCACTGATGAAAGTAAGTGGAACTCTCACTCTCTGCTTATAGAAATTAGATCTACTATTATGCAATGGCTTATTTCTTTGGTTCTCTCTGAGGGATGCAGAATAGTATGGTGCACCCTTGTTCATCCTTAACTCTACCAGCAGCAGCTTAAAAAGTTGTTTCTACAGTCGACAAATCTCTGAGCCAAGTTGATGACAATGATGTCACCACTTTTCCTAATACGGTTCCTGATCCTTCAGTAGCTGCAGCTGTTTCTTTGACTACTTCTATGCAAGATATCAGTGCTTGTTCTGATACACAAAGAGCAAATGAGGCCATTTGTGGTAAAATGGCTATTTTATCTACTAATACAATGAGCTCCTCTGATAGTAATTTACTTCATATTACGGCCTCGTCTACTAACAGCTCTGACCAATTGGAACACAGAGATCTAGAGGCTCATCCTAAAACCAAACCTACTATTTTATCAACATCCCCTTTTTTGGATTTTCAACTCCCTGTGAAGGCTATGTCAAAGAGTGGAATTATGCGATCTGCGAGTCAAGACTGCAGGAGAAGGAAGATCTCCATGTAATGTATATAGATTCGGCCTCGTCTAAAGAAGAAAATACACTTGTGGTGAACTTATCTAATATGACTTTGTCAGCAGCACATTTTTCAGTTCTTAACAAAGGTTTGAGTTATATACCTGCTGTCCATTTTAAGTTATCTGATGCTACTGTTAATTTAAAGATGTTTGCCACAAATGTTATGCTCAAATTAATGTTTGAAAATAAACAGGCTAATGAAGATGTAGGTAATGATGTTATATTGAAAAAAAAAACAGTACCTTTGTTCCTGTGCTGAATTCACAGTTGGAAACTTTTGTTAAAGTTTGCAAGAGTGAATTAGCACAGTTAGTAAGGAAACCACAGAGACGTTTTTATAATTTATCCAGGGAATTTACACGAGTGCATGGATCATGCTATCCCTAATAGAACCAAGATGCTATCCTCCAAAAAAAGGAAGCCAATCTGGTGGTCCTCTGCCATAAACAAACTCTACAACAGAAGAAAGAAACTGTTGCAAAAAAAGAGTAAAATCCCATGACTGGAGGAACTCCCTGGCCAACCTCAGTAAGAAGCTGAGATCCCTCATAAAATCCTCTAAAGCTAGTTATGAAAACAAAATTGCCACGGACTCTAAAGACAACCACAACGCATTCTATAGCTATGTCAAGAATCTCAATGGCAACACTCAGATCTGCTCTGAGTTACAGCACAATGGCACTAAATATACAGAACCAACTGATATTGCCGACATCCTGGCAGATAGGTCCAGTGCTAACTTTACCCCCCTCTCACCCCCTAGAGGGCCCATCTCTATACCGGAAGAATGCAAAGTTCCTGTAATCACGGCTGCACAGGTAAAAAACATACTCTCCAAAGCCAAGACCACAGCATCCATGGGACCTGACAATATCCCAGCCTGCATTCTACACGAACTATAGAATGAACTGGCACCCTACCTAAGTACCATGTTCAATCATAGCCTCACCTCAGGCTTTGTGCCCACTGAATGGTGCACTGCGACGGTTATCCCACTCCACAAAGGGGGAGCCACAACGGACCCTGGGAACTACCGCCCCATTAGCCTGACGAGCCTGGTCTGCAAGACCATGGAACATATCATCATGGAACTCATAAACAAAGACATTGGTAATCTCCAAACTCTGGACCCTACCCAGTTCGGATTTGCAAAAGGCAGGTCATGTCTCCTAAACCTGACTGACTTCTTTGAAGCAGTCACCAAAGCCATAGATGAGGGTAAGGTGGTTCACAGAGCTTATCTAGATCTTGCCAAGGCTTTCAACACCATCCCCCACTCTGGAATTATAGATAAGCTCACTAAACTAGGTATAAATCCCTATGTCACAAGATGGGTTGCCAACTGGCTCATGGACAGAACCCACACTGTGAAAGTAGCAGACCCCAAATCCAACTTCAGACCAGTGACAAGTGGAGTACCACAGGGTTCAGTCCTGGGTCCTCTCCTGTTTGGTATCTACTTCTCTGAAGTACAGGCTAACACAGAAGGTCTTTGGCTAACAAAGGTTGCAGATGAATATAAACTAGGAGCCATAATCGAAACTCCTAATGATGTGGACATACTACAAAAGGGCCTCACTGAGACAGATGCCTGGTGTCAAAGCCATGGCCTGAAGCTCAATGCCAAAAAGTGTATTGTCATCCCCTTTGGTAAAAACTCTGTACCCATGAACTACCACAAAGCTGGTAGTCTACTTAACGCTGAAAATGTGATGAGACATTGGGACACAGGTGGACAGTAGTCTCTCCTTTGATAATCACATCGACACAGTGGTCAGGAAATCCTTCTATTTGGCTCACCTCATCACAAAAGGTTTCTCATCCAGAAAAAAAGAGGTCATTGTTCCCCTCTACTCATCACTCATTAGACCCATTATAGAGTACAACACCCCTTTTGGTATGTACCTCACAAGATATCTACAACAACTGGAAAGGCCACAGAAATACCTCACAAAGAGGATTACTGGCCTCAAACAGATGCCCTAAGCAGACCGTCTCAAAAAACTCCAGCTTTACTCCGTCGCATATCGCCTACTCAGAGGCAATCTCTGCCTAGCATACAAAGCTATGTCAAACTCGGAGCTGTTGGACATGCTCCATTTAAAGAAATCCCAATCGCTCCGAGCTGCTACACAGTCTAGGGACCTAAACCTTGTCACCACAATAAACAGAACATGCTGGAGGGATAGATTCCTTTCCTAGAGACTTCCCATACTCTGCAACGGACTACCTATCTATGTCAAACAGAGCTCCTCATTAGCTCTCTTCAAGAAAAATCTTGAAGATTGGATGGGAAATAGGAAATTCACCCTAGGGATCACTTCTCTGGCTCTGCTCGACAGGGGCACAGGAAAATAATTTTCTTGGGTGGCAAAAGCCAGGGTACATTTTTGGCTAAGCTTATATAGGCCCTAGGGCCAATAGCCTAGTACCTACCTATGAACCTATGATGTCAGTAGTATTTGTAATGTCATTCAGAACAATCGGAAGCTTCTCATTACACACAAACATATTACGGGGCTCATGGGTGATAAGCCTGCATTTTTTTAAGAATTCTAAGAATCTGAAACAAAGACTCTGTAATTACCCCCTGTCACTAGGCGAATAGTAAGTCAGAGGAAAGGCACTTATTCCTGTAAAACTTGTAAGGCTTGTAAATTTATCAAAAGTGATAATGTTTTTAATCATCCTGTTTTTGGGAATAAATATTCCCCATGTTTATATGCTGATTGTAGTACTCAACATTTAGTATATTTACCAGTTTGTAAATATTGTTCATGTTTTTATTTTGGCAAAACAGGCATTTTAGGGATAGGATTTTGCAGCATAATCAAGAAATTTTATCTAAAAATAGTAATACTGCATTAGCAAAGCACTTTACATTGTTTCTTCACATACATTTGTTTTTATGGCTTTGCAAGTCATTAATACTAGTATTAGAGGAGGTGATTTTTTTAATGACACTGAATATACTGAACTTCATTGAATAGCCAAGCTACAAGCTGATAAACAGCCTGGGTTAAAGGCTTAGCTTCCCATCAAACCTATGTTAAAGAGACGTCGTTTAATATGTAAATTTTAACTGAATAGTTCTGATTGGTTGCTGTTAGTTTAAATGCACTATCTGATGGAGTGTTCTTAGATCTGAAGAAGGTTTTTACTGAAAATGCTTATTTTTTTTTTAATATAATAAAATTGTATGTCCCTTTACGTGGTGTCAGCACTGGTTTTACTTATCAGTCTTCATTTTTGGAATTTACAGTGTTGGACTTTGATGGTCTGCTGTGGTTTTTTGTTTTGGCCTTTGTTTTTCAAAGACAGGATATTCCAGATGTCAAGTATCAAACTGTATTTTCTTACACATAGTTATTTATTTATTTTTATTTATTTATATGACATTTGTTAACTGGGTTACACTGGCTGGGCAGCATGCCCTTTTTCAGCAGAGACACAAGGAGAAAAGCTCCATTACAAAAGAGTTAGACATACATAGAGTGTTAAACAACTGGAGGAATAAAGTATCTGTCTAATACATGGCTAGCATCAAAAACATCATGCAATAATTGGGAAATACAATAGTTATGACAAGGAACATAATACATTAAATATGACATAGAAAAATATAAGGAAGGTAAATAAATCAAGATACATTTGTTCTTGAGAGGTAGGCAGTAGAAGCCGAAATGAAATGATTGGAGGACAGTAAGTGAAATAGGAATTGTCTGAGCACAAAGGTTGAGTTACTCAATAGATAGGGGATAAATCAGGGAAAAAAACAAAGGTTAATGAAGAAGTAGGATAGCGGCAGAGGAGATAACATTCAAGTGGGGTCATTACAGGAGCAGTTCCAGGAGTTAAACAGAAATTCCTTTAATGCTGTTTTAAACCTAGATGTGTTGTTGAGTGAGCGGATGTGGAAAAGAAGTTTGTTCCAGGCAGAGGTGACTGACTGACTATAAAGTATTTTTGCCAATGGATTTGTTAGGTTTAGAAATTTGCAGGAAAAGTTGGTCAGAGCTGCATAGGCCACGATTAGAAATATAGGAGGAGGTAAGGCTTGTCAGAGTTGGTAAAGGATGGAGTAGGTTGGGTGGAGCTGTGGTAGGAGTAGTTGATGTTGAAACTCTAGCCGGTGAAGTTTTCTAAGGAAAGGCAGTGCTGTGAGCAATAAGGTAGATTACTGGCGAATATAGCTATCTTAGTGTAAGTGAGTTCAAGTTTGGCAGACAGGTCCTTTTGAAGGTTGGTAAATATAGGGGCAGTGTCTAGTAAGGTGAGGAGTAGGCAGGCTTGAGCTAAGGACACGTTTGATTCAGGAGCTAGGGAATTTTTTGTTCCTATACAGTAGTCCAAGTTTTTGATGTGTCTTTTAAATACAATTATTGATGTGGATGGCAAATTTAAGTTCGTCATCTATGAAAATCCCAAGGAGTTTAGTGTGAGATTCAACTTTGATACTAGTATTATTTAGACAGGAGACAGAGAAGGAGGGTTTGAGGTGTTGGAGCGATTTAGGAAGAAAGAGTAAGAGTTTCATTTTGTTAGGGTTGAGCAGTAGCTGATTGGAAGTGAGCCATTTTTCAACTGACTGCGGAGATTCTCGAGTGAGGGTGAGTAGGTAAGGAAGATTGTCAGATGTGGAGATGATAATTGAGTTGTAAGTGTATTGTATAGGAGTGGGAGAGATTGTTAGCAAAGATATTGAAAAACAGGGGCCCCAGGATGGAGCCTTGGGGAAACCCCAGTATAAACAGAGAAGAATGGGGAAGTTGCACAGAGACATTTAACAAAGTGTAGTCAATCAGATAGGTATCTTGAGAACCAGCTGAGAGTAGAGTTAGAGAGGTTAAGGAGAGAACAGGTTGTGGGATACAGTGCTGAATGCTTTAGAGTGGTCCAGGAATAGGCATGAGACTAATTTGTTATTGTCAAGAGCAGTAGAAATAGAATGAGTAAATGATAAAAGTGCAGTAGCAGTGCTGTGATGAGATCAGAAACCATGTTGTGGGGGGTGAGGAGGTTCTCTTGAGTGAGATATGAGATGAGCTGTTTATGTAAACAATTTTCAAGAATTTTAGAAAGGGGGATATAATATCAATGGGCCTGAAATTAGAGGGATTGGTGGAGTTTCCTCCTTTGTGCAGGAGTACAGCATAACATTTTTTCCAAATGTCAGGGACAAAGCTTTCCTGAACTGACCAATTAATAAGTATGGAGACTGGATAGGCAATGCAGGAGGCTGCTATCTTGAGGTAGAGAGGTGGTAGGTTATCGGCAGAGGGTGAGCAGAGTTTAAGTTTATTGCTAAGTGATCGGATGTAGGAAGTGTAGATTGGTTTAATGAAGAAAGGAGTAGATTGGGAAGGAGGGGGAGGGGTATCAGGGATAGAGTAAGTATTATATTTATGTAAGTTCTGTATGGAGTTAATGAAAAAGGAGTTCAACAGAGTGGCAGTTTCGATTGGGGAGGTGTTAGGGTAGGGGTTAAGGGGAGATGGGTTTCCTGGGTGTAATAGCTTGTTAATAGTAGACCAGAAGTTTTGGGGATAAGACTTTTTTTTTTTTTTTTGTGGATTAAGATAAAATGTCTTTTAGTCTAGGTTGATTTGTTTTTTAGTTGCATTTTGATGTTTTCTATAGAGCTGGTGATTGGCAGGAGTTGTATGCTTATGCCAGGATTTCCAAGCTCTGTCTCTTCTCTGCATGAGGGAGCAAGTGTCTTTAGTTATCGGGGGGGGGGGGCATAATTGGTTTTAACCCTTATTTTCCTAATGGGAGCCAAGGTGTTAAGAATGTTGAGAAATATGCTGTTAAATTTTAGGACAGCATCTTGGAGGGGTAGGTCAAAAAAGAAAAACCACTTGATTGAATACAGAATTTGATTAAGTACCTCTGGATCAAAATTAGATAAGTTATGACCATCTTTAAATGTGTGAGATGTAGATGGTTGTGAGGAGTGGCGCTGCATGGAAGTTGGGAGGTGATCACTAAGTGAGTCAGGTAGAATACAGTGATTATGATAACAATTGAGATGGGAGGTAAGGAACCAGTCAAGAGTAGAACTGGCATTAGATTGTTGGTTAAGATGAGTGGGGGAGGTTATGAGTTGTGAAAAACTATATAAGTTAATATTGCAGTGGGGGGAGGAAGAAGACAAAGTGTTCCAGTCAATGTTAATATCACTTAGAATGATGGTTTCAGAGGAGATGGTTTGAGAGATCCAAGCAAGGAAAAGTTCAAGGGTAGGGATGTTGCTACCTGAAGATATATATATATATATATATATATATATATATATATATATATATATATATATATATATATATATAAATATAAATAAGCAATGGCAATTTTTTTTCGATTGCTTAAGTTACAGTTGACTATGAGTATTTCAGCCAAGTGAAAACTAGGAGGTGTCAAAGGAAGGGGATGGAGAGAGAGATGTTGAGAGTATAGTATAGCTACACCTCCAGCTTTTTTGTAGGTGTGTCTTGATGGTAGATATTGTAACCAGGAGGTAAGATTTCACAATTAGATATGTGAGGTTTTAACCAAGTTTCAGAGCTAGAGAGAATATCAGGAGTATGTTGTGATATCCAGGAGTGGAATTCTGAGACTTTGTTCAGGATATTATGGATATTAAGAGCAAAAATGTTAAGGTTTTTAGAAGTTGAGGTAGAATATAAGAGGATGGGGTTACAGGACTGGTGGGATGTGTAGGGTGAGTGTTAGGGCCTGGATTTGGATGAATATCCCCTTAGTGAAACAAAATAAATAAGAAGGAAGTAGAACAGGTGAAAGGAGAGTTGAGATAGTAAGGTTTGAGTTTAGATTTTGAGGGGATAGGATGTGCAGGGGAGAATTTAGTTTTGTAGAGAAAGGTAAAGTGATGAGAGAAGAGAGAGGGTGATAAGGGGAAACAGTGGGGTCTTAGGGTATGGTAATCTTGGTGTGGAAGGGTAGGGCTGAAGTGTAGGTCAGGTAGTGGGTAATGATAAAATGTGGAGATTGATAGCAGGGTATACAGTGTTATAGAAAGAAATAGATGTAGCATTTTAACAAGAAGGGTGAAAGGGAGAAGGGAAGTTATCAGGTGTGTAAAATATGAAAGGATGTTTAATGGCTTGTATAAAATAAGGTAGAATGGTGCTTAGGAAAATTATAGGATAAGAATTTAAGCAGAATAGTGTGTGTAAAGGAAGGTCTTTAGTGGCAAATTATATAAGGAAAATGGGAGGGATTAGTAGTTAATGAAATGGAGAAGGTGGTTGGAGGAAATAGTAGGGGGAGGGGTGGGAGAGTGGTTTAAACGGTAAGGTATAAATGTAATTGAAGTGGAGTTGGGTGGGAATGGGGGTAGGGTAGGGGAGCGGAGTGAGCTTGAGTGTATTGAGGAGGGCTAACCTGGGAATGGAAATGGCCAAGTCAAAAAAAAAAACTATCAGTTGGAACGGTAAACAGCAGGTTAGAGCAAGCTCAAGTGTTAATAGCAACACTGTTGCCAAAAGTGGTAAAAGCTAGTGTAATAAATGTTCAAGAGATACTATTTTGTTGGGGAAGTATGGAGATTTGTCAGGGAGAGAATATATTAGGGGAGTGGGGGGGCAAATCTTGGGAAACCCACTCGTGTGCTAGCTAATCAATAGAATAAACAGGAGGCTATATTAATACAATCTTTAGAATCCTTAGTTTTACAAAGATGGGAACATACTCTGTCACTATGTTAAAAATTCACAAGGGTTGTACAGGCTGTAGCAGGAACATCTGTTCTTACTGGAGGGGAGCTACCCACAAAATGTTCAGTAGTTTCATTACTTCTGATTATCCCTCTACTGAACACTTGCATAATTTTCTTCTTTCTTTTCTTTTACCTCCTTTTTACATGCTATATCACTACATCTTGTCATCTCTTCTTTTCTAACTTATATACAGATCACTTCTATGCTAATCTCTTTCCTAATACTAGTGCCCTGGCACAACTTGTTCTATTCTAAATTTAAATAGTGTAATTTTTATTGACTCTCCATATGTCACTTTTTTTCAATCCTCTTCATTCCTTAGCAGTCTTACTCTAGCAATTATAACAGAATAATACTGCCTCTCCATTGTTATCTCTTGTTTAACTGCCTCTGCAATTTTCTAAACTACATAATAACTGTTCCTTTATCTGCTTTCATGTTTATATATTTTGTTTAATTTGTTTGCTTTTTTGCTTTTTGTGTTTTGTTTGATTGTTTGATTTGTTTTTATTGTAAGTTACTAGTATGATAATGGAGCTTTCCTCCTCGGGCCTCTGCTGAAAATGGACATGTATCCAGCCAGACTAGCCCGGTTAACAAATGTAAAATAAAATAAATAAATAAATAAATGCTTGCTTTAACTGTAAAAAAAGAGAAAATAGGAGGCAATTTCGTGGTATGAAGGCAGTACAACCAGCAGAGAGCATAAAGGGTGGGGGTCAGATAGACAGGGTTAGGGACTGTAACAAACAAATGCAGTTAAGTAGTTCACTGTAGTAGAATGAGTTAAATGAAAATATCTCAATTTTCACACAGGTGATGAAGCTCAGTCAACTGACTTTGCAAGTTGATAAGCTGTATGCCATGTATAACATTAGTGACTAACTCTAAAATAATGCAGTGTACAAGAAGAAATACACAGATCTTAACATCAAATATTGATTGAATGCTGCTATATATACTATAGATATCAAAGAGGGATGGACCAATATTCCCATACACTAAGAATGACCAAATGGTTCAGTCAGACAGTATGTAATCAACAGCAATGTAAAAATAAGTCACAGAACCCAATTAAACACCTTTGGTACTATAATAGAAGACACTCTTGCTATAGTTTAACACAGAGATGCTTCTTACATCTGCCAAGAGATAAAACAAGTACCATACTTTAAATATGCAGACAGATAATAGTAAGTCATATCAAAGTCCATTTGTTAAATACTAATAAGAAGTTATGTACCTACCATAACGTTCCATGTTAGTTGTCTTCTTCTCGCCTTCTTTCTTGCTGGATGGGTTCGGAGCCGATCCTCGGCTCCAACTCGGCCTTATACTAAAGCTCGAGAGCTATTTACCGGCTCGAGACCCTCCCCATATCCCACAATGCTAGGCGTCAGATACCCAGATCTCGTTTGGTAGAGCTAACACCATGGAGACACCCTGTCCCTACTATAAGTTTACCTACAGTGGTAACAATGGAGGAAGACATAACCTAGGAAATAGTCAAGCAGAGGAATAAGGCCTCAGAAGAATTCATCTCGGTCTGTCCAGGCTAGGGGGATGGCGGGTGGGATGCAAGAAAGAAGGCGAGAAGAAGACAACTAACATGGAACGTTATGGTAGGTACATAACTTCTTAATGTTAAGTTGTCAATCTCGCCTTCATTCTTGCTGGATGGGACAGCATCCCTAGCACCTTAGCCCTGGGTGGCTCATCGGAACAGACTCTTGAGCACAGTGGAACCAAACTCAGCCCGACTCCTGGAGGCCATATCCAACTTGTAATGAGAAATAAAGGTATGAGGAGTGGCCCATGTGGCTGCAGCACAAATAGATTCCATTGGAAGTCTTGCTTGAAAAGCTACTGACGTAGCTAATGCTCTGGTGGAATGAGCTTTTGGTTTTGTAGGGAGTTCTTTATGTCTTAGTTGGTAAATGAAGGAAATGATAGAGGCCAACCATCTAGATAAAGATACTTTAGACACTGGCAGGCCCTGCTTGCCCTCAGCATAGGACAGGAAGAGTTGGTCCGACTTCCTAATTTGTTTTGTCCTATCTAAATAAAAACGTAATTCTCTGTGAACATCCAAATAATGCAGCTTTTGTTCAGCTCTGTTTGAATAGTTAGGAAAAAAGACAGGAAGATCAATGGCCTGATTCAGGTTTGTCTCAGAAGGAATCTTGGGTAAAAAGGAAGGATTAGTTCTGAGTGAAACTCTATCTTTGTGAAAAACAAGATAGGGAGGACGAATACAGAGGGCTTGAAGTTCCGACACTCTTCTAGCTGAGGTGATAGCTACTAAGAAGAGAGTCTTCCAGGAGAGTAATTTTAAGGAACAGGTGGCCACAGGTTCAAAAGAAGGGAGAATCAGGGAAGTTAATATCAGATTCAAATTCCACGGAGACAGGGGATCTCTAACCGGAGGCCTCAGCAAAACAGTCCCTTTAAGAAAGGCTTTACAAAGTTTATGGGACATGATGCTGGTCTCTGACAGGCCAGTGTGAAAATTAGCGATAGCAGCCAATTGGACTCTAATGGTGGCAGAAGAGGAGCCTGCTCGAAAAAGCTCTGCCAAAATATCCAGAGCACTGTGGACAGGGGCTGTAAAAGGATCTATATTTCTGGCCTCCGCCCAGAAAGAGAAACATCTCCACTTACTAGCATAGGTTTTTCTGGTAGTAGATTTATGTGAAGAAAGGATGATTTCACGCACTGACTGAGAAATATGTGGCAGTCTGGCTAAGGTTGGAAGTGGAGCAACCAAGCTGTGAGGTTGAGAGATTGAAGGGATTGGTGCAGCCCACCTGACTGATGGACCAACAGGTCTGGCACTGGGTCCAGACTCCAGGGCTGCTCCAGTAGGTGACGATGCAGGAATGGGAACCAAATTTGTCGAGGCCAGTAAGGGGCAATGAGGATCATCCTGGAACCCAAAGCGGTCACTTTCTGAATCAGTTTGCGAATTAAGGGAAAAGGCGGAAATGCATATAGGAGACCCCGGGGCCAATCATGTACTAGAGCATCTCTGGGGGAATGGCCGGGGAGGGGAAAGAGAGTGAAGAAGTCTTTGCACTTGCTGTTGAGAGGGGTTGCAAAAAGGTCACAGCAAGGTTGACCCCATCTGCGGAAAATCTTGTCCGCTACTAACTGATTGAGAGACCACTCATGAGGCATGAGAATGGCTCTGCTTAGCCTGTCTGCTATGACGTTGGACTTCCCGGGGATGTGCGTTGCTATCAGAAACCGTTTGGAAGAGATCGCCCACTGCCAGAGTCTGAGTGCTTCTCGACATAAGGGATAGGACCTGGTTCCGCCCTGCTTGTTGATGTACCACACTACAGACATATTGTCCGTTTGAACTGCAATAGTCCCGGTAGGTAGAGAGTCCTGAAGAGCTTGCAATGCTAAAAGTACCACTCTCATCTCCAGGACATTTATGTGCAGGTGGTACTCTAGGGGTTGCCAAGAGCCCTGGACAGTCTTGCCCTGAAAATGCCCCCCCACCCAATCAGGGAGGCATCCGTGGTCACCATGGCAACAGGAGGAGGAAGAACAAATGGTCTGCCCTGGAGAACTAGAGGGGAGATCATCCACCAAGCCAGGTGGTCTTTGCATGTTTGAGTGATAATTTTCCTGTGGGACATTGGAAGTTGTTGAAAGGACCATTGGGTAAACAGCATCCACTGGAGGATCCACAT
This sequence comes from Protopterus annectens, assembly GCF_019279795.1. Classification (NCBI taxonomy): domain Eukaryota; kingdom Metazoa; phylum Chordata; order Ceratodontiformes; family Protopteridae; genus Protopterus; species Protopterus annectens. The sequence goes on from NC_056750.1 coordinate 136,307,778, forward strand.
GTGAAAATGAGCCAGGGGGACTAAAATGATCGCTGCTGCCATGAGACCCAATGTCTTTAGTACAAATCTGGCCTGAATCGTCTTGCACTGTAGTAGGATCTGCACATGTCGGCGAATGTCTGATACTCTGTCTGGAGGAAGTTTTGCAGCTAGATCTTTTGTATTTAATTCTGCGCCTATAAATGTTATAGACTGACAAGGCGACAATGCAGACTTTTTGAAATTTATTGATATACCTAGCTCGGAGCAAGTCTGGATGGTATAGTCCCTGGCTCGCAATAGCTGATGCCTGGTGTAAGCAAGTAAGGAGCCAGTCGTCTAGATATGGAAACACCTGGAATCCCCGTCGTCTCAGGTGAGCCATAACCACTGCCATGCATTTGGTGAACACCCTGGGGGCCGTGGTGAGACCAAGTGGCAGGGCTCTGAATTGATAGTGACTGGCTCCCAGCCAGAAGTGGAGAAACCTTCTGGAATGCCTGTCCATTTTTATATGGTAGTACGCATCCTGAAGGTCTATGGAGCACATCCAATTGTCCTGACCCAAGAAGGGTAGAATGGACTGGAGTGTGACCATCCGGAACTTCGTTCTTTGAACAGACTTGTTTAATCTGCTGAGATCCAAAATGGGTCTCTAGTCCCCTGTCTTTTTTGGTACCAAAAAGAACTTGGAGTAAGTCCCGGATCCTAGCTGGTCTGCTGGGACTGGCTGGATGGCCCTCTTTTCTAGCAGCTTTGAAATTTCTAGTACTGCTTGATCCCTTAGAGCGGGTGGGACATCTGGAAGGGATCTGTTTGTTTGTACAGGGGTGTGGACGAAGGGAATTTTGTAACCTTCGGATATGATAGACTGTACCCATCGGTCTTGTGTGAGGAGTTGCCAAGCTTCTGGGTACAGTGACAATCTTCCCCTGACTGCCTCCGAAGGTGGACAGTCGGGCAGCCCCCCAGGGGTGCTGGAAGGGTTTGTCAGAGAAAGATTCTCTGCTACCCTGATTTTGCGGACCCCCTCTGCCCCTAGGGCGGCATCTATTATTGTTTCCTCCTCTGCCCCTGGAGGAAAACTCACCACATGTGTCAGGCACGACTCTCTGGGGTTTATGAAACCACATTTTTCCACTCTTCTGACATTTGGGGTATGGTCTGGATTGAGTAGAAAAATGGACTCCCACGGCAGAGAGAGTCTTGCCTTCCTGCTCACACCTGGTAAGTGTATCCTTCACCTGTGGTCCAAACAAAGCCGAACCATCGAAGGGGGTATTGGTGAAGGATGCCTTAAAGGGGTCAGCAAAGTTACATAACCGCATCCAGGTGTGTCTTCTCAAACCCACGCCTGTACCTGCGGCCCTACTCGCACCATCGGCCGCATAAGAAATGAGCCGCATGGAGGAGTTAACTATGGAATTTAAGGTCGCCAGCTGGGAGTTAACTTTATCCTAAGACCCCGCAGCCGATGGATCCTGAAGAGTATCACCCAGTTCTTTGAGATGATCCCTTTGAAGTCGGGTGAAACGACACAGATAATTCAACGACCGCATGGCAAAGGTTGCTGAAGAGAACATCCATTTCCCGTACCTGTCCATTGTCCTAGACTATTTATTAGGAGGATGTACAGGCACTGAAGGGAGAGCCAACTCCTTCTTAGTGGCCGCTGCCACCACCATGGCATCACCCGGGACCCCCTTAGCTAGAAACTGTTTGTCCGATGGGGCTGTAATAAATTTAGTGGGCCTATGGGGAGTTGGTTCCACTGAGTCCGGGGCTGTCCACACCTTCCGAGCAACCACTTCCATGAGCGGGTCAAAAGGCGGAGACACCCAGGAGGTGGAAGGGTGAGAACCAAATGCGTCCAGGTACACCGACTCATCCTCGGAAGGGTTAAGGGCAGTCCAATTCCCCCTCTGCTTAAGGATCTCCAGGATGTCTGAAAAGGAGACATCCTCAGAGGGGGACCTTGGGGACCCTTCCGAATCCTCCAAGTCGGTGTCAGACGTGACTGACTCGGGGGAGTCAACATGTTTCCTCTTACATGTTTTATTCCAAGGGGGCTCCTCCAAATGATCGGGGGAGGCCTCAGAAGAGGAAGATACCCCTAGTGGGGCGACCTGGAGCATTTGTTCTCCACGCTTGGGGTCAGGAGGGTGGACAGAGACCAAAGCAGGCACCATGGGGGGAGGAGCCGAAGGGGCCAATCGTGGATCCGACCCAGGAGTCCTGACCTTGAAGGCACTCCTATCAGGCAGAGAGGAAGGTCCCATCTCCGAAGAGATGAGAACCCCTCCCGGCACCAAGAGTGACGGCTCCGAGGCCGATGTCGGGGCCGAGCTCACCTGCGCCGAGGCACCAAGAGGGAGAATGAGGTCGGACAAGGGTCTGATGCCACTCGCCCCCTCGGAGCCGACGAGGGAGTCTCGATGCCCGGATCCCTCCAAGGACGGAACCAATGAAGAGATCGGTGCTGACGAGGGAGCCGAAATGTGTGGTATCGGCTCCGACGATTCAAGCCCCAAAGAGCTCCGGCTCCGAACACAGTGGTAGAGTCGGAGGAGGAACTGATGAAGATACAGGGATAGCCACAGTCTGTTGAGAAGGGCTAGTCAACATTTGGGCCAGTGCCTGCGACTTTAAGAGCCTACTGACCACCCTCTCGAGGTCGTGATCAGACAGCCTGGAGGACCGAGAGGAGTGGGACCTATGGCTCCGCTCCGACTGTAGTAGCGGAGACCTCGGAGCCGAACAAATGGACTCCAAAGAGGGAGACCTCGAGCATTTTCGGCTCACAGAAGGCTCCGATATTAAGGCTGGAGCCGACTGAGGTCTCAAAGTGTCGGTTCCAGCCGGAACCGACGAGGAGGTAGGAGCTCCACTCGGCGATGGCTCCGAACAGGGAGCCGATGGTTTAGTGGGCTTGGAGGGTTTACCTGATGAAGGCTTAGTCAGGGACCCTTCAGGCTTAAGCAAGCCCCTCAAAATAAGTTTGTTCCTACGCTCCTGCAGGACTCCTGGACTGAAGGCATGACAGACTGCACAAGAGTCCTGCAGGTGTAGGAGGCCCAAACAATACACACAAGAAGTGTGACCATCTGTCAGAGACATCTTCTGACAGCATGAGTCACACTTCTTGAAACCTGAGACCTTAGTATCCTTAGACATAATGAAAAGTAGAAAAAAAGGATACCAAGGGAACAGGTAACTAGTGCTAAATATATCTAACTATCACTACAAAGTAGTAGAATAAGAATAAAAACACTGCTGATTATATACAACTAACCCTAGAGGGTAGAATATATATAAGAAAAATGAACGCTACCCTAACGGGAGGGCAGAGGGGGGGGACTCTGAAAAACTACAGTAAAAGAGTTTTTGAAAGGGGGTTTCTCAAGGGTTTAGAAAGGGAAACACTAAGAGACAATATCTAATAAGAAAAAACTATATATATATATATATATATATATATATATATGTATATATATGTATATATATATATATATATATATATATATATATATATATTATATATATATACACATAAAATAAAACGCTAGAAAAGAGTTATATAACCTGGAGCCGGTAAATTCGCAACCTCATAGCTGAAACGGCAAACGAGATCTGGGTATCTGATGCCTAGCATTGTGGGATATGGGGAGGGCCTCGAGCCGGTAAATAGCTCTCGAGCTTTAGTATAAGGCTGAGTCGGTGCCGAAGATCGGCTCCGAACCCATCCAGCAAGAATGAAGGCGAGACTGACAACTTAACATTGTTTAGATCAGATATTCTTGTCATTAAAATGTTATCATTCAGACATGTACTTGTCAAAGGTCAAATCTTATTACTCAGTCCTGAAATAACACAGTAACAGTATAGGATATAGATTCTGTGAAAGATCTGATTTTTCTTAAATGGTAATGTGCAAATCATAATTCTATGTATAACCATTGTTTCAGTCTTGGTATGCTTGATTATACATGACACTTTATACATGTTTATGGTAAATCGTAATAAACAAAAGCAAACTCTTTATAATCCTGAAATGATCTAAATGGAATGTATATACTTACCATAATGTTATATCTGGGATGTCTCATTTCTGTGCAGTTCAATGTTTGGGATTGTCGGATCTGACTGGGTCCGATCTTGGCATCTTCTTCCAGAACTTTATATCCCAAGCCCTGACTCCTTCCCTATCCACAATTCCTTCCTTCTACCTAAATTACCTCAGATCGAGTTTGCCGACCCTTACTAACCATAGAGAAAAAACAACTTGAGAAGTATAAAAACTGCTATAAAATTAAGTCGACAACCAATCTGGGAAATGTTGTATAAAGCAGACAGGGTCTTGTTTGAGGTCAATCTGAGCACAAGAAGTTTGCACATGGCAATTTGGAAGGAACCAAGACAGGGGGATGTTAAAAGGATGAAAATGAGACAACATGGAGCTATTTTTATGGTAATTACATATCTTTTGTATCCAATGTTGTCTACTTTCATTTGACTCAGTGTTTGGGACAGATTCCCAAACCACTTAAAAGAACCTGGGTGGTATCAAGGAAGGCTATTCCTGAAAATGATAGAACCAAAGGATCAAAAGATGTACGAACTCATCCAATTTGTAATGCAATATAAATATTTGAATTGCTGACCATGTTGCTGCTGCATAAATAACATCAATGGGGACTTTTTTCATGAATGCTGTAGAAGTAGCACTTATTCTTGTGGAATGAGCTTTTGGTTTTGAGTTTAGAGACAAGCCACAAGGTTTATACACAAAAGAAATACATTCTGAAAGCCACTTAGAAATTGTAACGTCTGGCACACGATTCCCCAATTTTGCTTTGGTAAAGGAGATTTAACAGTTGACTTGACTTTCTAATAACTTTGGTGCAGTGTAAGCAGAATCTGATCTGTCTGTGAGCATCTAAGTTATGAAGAATATGTTCACCTTTGTTAAAGAAATTGGGGGGAAAAGTCGGGCAAATCAATGGATTGATTAAAATTTGCTTCAGATAACACTTTGGAGAAAGATAAGATTTGTTCTCCATAACATTCGTTTGGTGGATATAATGGCAATTATGAAAACAGTTTTCCAAGAAAAGTACTTAAGGTCAGCTGATGCTACCTGGTCAACGGGTTTCTTAGTCAATGGCTGAAGTAAAATTATGACATCCCATGAGGGACTGGATCCCAAGTTGGAGGCCTCAACAAAAAGGCTCCTTTGAGGACAACTTTAGATATCCTAAGAGAAGCAATGGAAGTGTCATTATGGCCTGTGTGAAAATCTGATGTGGCAGCCATTTAAACTTTGATGATAGAAAAACTAGATCCTTGGTATAAAAGTTCTGAAAGAAATTCCAATATCCATGGGGGGACAGAAAAGGGTCCAGTCCTTTTGATAGGGCTCAAACAGAAACTCTTCTCCACTACTTTATAAATCTTTTTGGCTGATTGCTTTTGAGAAAAAGAAATTATGTGAACTACAGGCAGCCTGGCATCTCTGACTATCTTTAAAATTGGAGAAACCACATGGTTAATTTTAGGGCTTAATGATCTGGTAGAAGCATCCAAGATGGGTGACTCATAAGATCCAGAGTTGGATCCAGCACCCAGGACAAGTGTAGCAAATGAGGCCAAAGGAAAGGGAAGCAAACTTGATGGGGCCAGAATGTGGTAATGACGATTACCTTGATCTTGCACCTTGTGATTTTCTGTATGTATTTTCTCAAGAAACCTACTAGTGGAAAGGCAGAGAGGAGACCCTGGAGGCCAAGTGTGAACTAGGTCACTGTCCTTGTGGATGAATGAATGCAAAGGAACTGCTGCACTTGTTGTTCAGTTAAGAGGTAGGTTGGCCCTAGCTGCTGAACATCTCCACTGCAACTGTTTGCTTGAGATACCACTCATGAGGTAATATGACCAACCTCCTCAGCTTGTCCACTAGTACATTCAATGTCCCAGAAATGTGAATTACTACCAGAAAACAATGAGTAGACATCGCCCACTGCCAGACTCGTATGGACTCCTGGCAAAGTGGATAAGATCTTGTTCCCCCTTGCTAGTTGATGTACCATACAAGTGACATATTTTGTGGTTGAATAGATATCACACCCTTGGATAGATGGTCCTGAAAAGCCTGCAATGCTAGGAGGACTGCTGTCATCTCCAAAATATTAATGTGAAGTTTGGCCTCTGCTGGTCACTAAGTACCTTGAACAGTCTTCCCCTCAAAATGTACCCCCCCCCCCAGAAGGGAAGCATCCATAGTTAATGTGGCCTGGGGAATTAATGGACAAAAAGGTCTCATTTTAGTACCTGATGTAGAGGTTATCCACCACCTTATATGATTTCTCCATACTTGAGTGAGATGAATTTTGGAATGGAGGCGATGAAGACTCTGTGACTACTGGACTGGGAGAGTCCATTTTAACACTCTCATATGATATCTCACCATTGGAACTAAAGTGATGGTAGAGGCCATAATACGTAATACATGAAGACTCAATCTTGCTTGTGGATGTGGATGCAAAATTACCTGGGAAGCCACCACCTGTCTTAATGACAACGTTCTTGCTGTTGGGAGTTTGCCAATTTGTTGAACTTTGTTGATATGACATCTTATGAATTCTGTCTGCTGAATAGGAGGTATTTCACATGATTGATTGTTATCCTTAACTGGTCTGAAAGACTGAGTAGTAATGTCTGATGGTCTAGCAGTAGCTCCCTGGAAGTAACAGTCAGGAGCCAATCATATAGATATGGGAAGACTTGGATCCCTTGCAGTCGAAGATGAGCTGCTACCAATGACATAACCTTGGTGACCACCCAAGGGGTTGTGATAAGACTGAATGGCAGTGCCCTGAATTGGTAATGATTGTCTCTCAGTGGAAAATGGGGAAATCTTTTGGATTGCCTTTGAATCTTTATATGGTAGTATGCATCTTGGAGATCTATACAGTACATCCATTCATCCTTCCTTAATAGAGATAGTAGGGACTGTACTGTGACCATCCAGAACTTTGTCTGTTTGTCAAATTGATAGAGGAATCTGAGGTCAAATATTGGCCTGAAATTCCCTGTCTTCTACGAAACTAAAATAAACCTTAAATGCACTCCAGATTCTAACTGGTCTGGGCGGACCTGTTGGATGACTTCTTTTCTTGCAACTTTGAAATTTCTGTTGGTGCAGATTCCAACTGATTGTGTGGAATATCAGGAATCTTTTTGTATCCTCCAAAGAAGAGATTAAATGGAATGGTGTAGCCTCTTGTGATTATCCTTAGCATACAGGAATGTAAAGCAATGCTTTGTCAGACTTAAGGGGAAATGCCCCTAACTGCCTCCAGAGTGCAGCAGATGGGTAATCCTTCGGGCCACTGGTAGGGTTTCTTGGTGAAGGGACTATGGAAACCCTGATTCTGCAGTCTAGCTTTGCCTGTAGGGCAATGTCCATTCAAACTGCCTCCTGTCTCCTTCACGGGATCTGTCCCCAGGGGTATGATGGTGAAAACAGTGCACTTTCCTGAACCACACTTTCTTACTTCTCATTTGATTCCTTGAATAGGATCTCTGTGGGGTGGAGAGACAGATTTCTATGGCAGACAGGGTCTTACCATTTTGCTCACTCTTGGTACACATCTCTAACTTTGGGTCCAAAATGAGTGGAACAATCAAAGGGAGCATTAATAAAGGATGCCTTGAAGTTTTCTGTAAAATCACATAGATTAACTGCATCCAGACATTCATCTAATGCTTACTATCTTTTGTGACTGCTAAAATTCTGTCAATTTTTGGGGGGAATTGACTCTGTAATATCAGGGTCCTTTCATGCCCTCTGTGCCATGAGATCAATGAGTGCATATGCAGGGGAACCACCCAGTACACATATAAGCCAGATCCAAAAGCTTCAAGAAACACAGATTCATATGGAGAAGGAGTGTCAGTGGACCAACTCCCTTTCTGCTTCATCAATTCCAGGATGTCCACAAATGTAATGTCTTCTGGAGGGATCTGGGGGATCCGTTGCCCTCATCCAAATCCATGTCCTCAGTGACTGACTCAGGAGAGGAGTATATGTGCTTCATTTGCATATGGTTCCTTGGAATATGTCTCCAGGATTCTGGTGGAGACAGGTCAAAATCGGACTGGGAACTTGAATGTTGAGTACTCTCAAATCTTAAGAGTTCTGACTACCCCTGTTGATCTGAATGAGAACCAGTAGAAGCAGGTTCCACTGGGAGTCAGGAAGAACCTGAACTTGGTGCATACACCTGCCTTCTTGCTCCAGCAAAAGCCCTTCCCACAGTGTCAAAGGCTGATGTTGTGAGTGGAGCCGAGGACGTACTCCCCCTGTCAGCCAAGCTTCAAGGAGGACCTCTGACCCGAGATGTTGAGTGCAGAGGTACTGAGGGGAAGGAACAGCTCTAAGAACCTTGGGATCGACTCCACCACCAGTACCCCAACACCGATGCTTCAGTTTTCTGAACTCATTCTGATCCTACAGTATTAGATTTGAGAAAGTATGGGACATAATGAAATCTGAAGTTCTTCAGACTGTTGGATCCAACTGGGGAGCACCAATTGTAACCATGGAACTAGTTCCAATTACTGAACAGGCATCAGAGAAAAATATAAAAGGGTTGATGGACCTATACTCAGACCTCTACTTGTGGACAGCACCAAGAGGAGTCCCAGTTGGATTTGTGTCCTTAAAAATTTCATCATCATTTGGTCGACATCCATTTCCATGAAATTTCTGGTGGATTGTACCAACCTTGACAATGATGCTATGGCTGTGGGCCTGGAAGGATGCTTGTCTTGAAGGCAGCTGAGGGTTCACCAGCTCTGGAGAAAAAGTATCTCAAGGGGAGGAAGTTCACACCTAACTGACAGGTGTATCTGACTGCCTCGATGTTCTGGGTATCGGACCCACCAGACAAGTTGGATCAGGAAATCTTTTCCTTTATTTGTTGAGCCTTTTCTCTTCTAATTTCTCTTCTTCAGCCCTTTTCTCTAATGACATGTCCTTTTCTCTCTGTTTCTCTTTAGTCATGTCCTTTTCTTTCTCTTTCCTCTTTTCTGTACTGGGAGAAGCAGATGGAGGTCTTGACTCAGAAGACATAGTTGTAGTAGAAGACCCTATCTGTGGGGGAAGCAAGCCTTTTATTATCGGTTTTTCCCTCCTACCTTGTATACCTCTGGAACCAAAGGTGGCACGATTACAGTTTGCCTGTAAATGAGCATCACCAAAACAGTACACAACCGTGGAATGAAGATCTTGAGGAAGGATCTTGTGTCCATAAGCTGAACACATTTTAAAACCTGAAGTTTTGTCTGACATCAGAACGCTATCAGAAATGCACTATAAATAACAGAATGATCCAAACCACATCCAAGAAAATGTTTATCCAAATATGCTATTCCTAATAAACATATACACAAGTCCTATACTATCTTAACGATGTTTATAACTACAGAACTATCTAGCAAAAACACGCACTTTAGATAAGTATAATATAAAAGAAAATATATCCTTAAACTACTGGAACGTAAGCCTAATAATACACTATACTATACAAAAAAACACTAAAGGGAGAAGTTGAGAAGGAACAATATTAAGTAGCTTTCACTTATGAAACAACTGGCAAGACCTTACAGATAACACATCCAGATCAGGATACTGTACTAGGTTACATAGGCAACTGCCTAGGGCCCACTGGCTTGGTGGGGCCCACTGCCACAAAATTTACATTTCTTCCTTAACAACACCCACAGAATAGCATCTGTGTGCGCACACACGTGTGCACACACATTAGAGAAGTTGTAGAGAGTTTCCATTCCATTCAAAGTAAACAAGCGGAGGATTTTTATGGAGAATTGTTTGTGAGTGAGTGAGTGAGTGAGTGAGTGAGTGAGTGAGTGAGTGAGTGAGTGAGTGAGTGAGTGAGTGAGTGAGTGAGTGAGTGAGTGAGTGAGTGAGTGGAATGCCCCATTTAGGGATAGCAGGTTGGTTAAGTTGTTCAGGCTCAAACCCTGTACTTTGCTTACAGGATACTAGAGCCTGAATCCTCTATATCAACTACCAAACTGTCATCAGCAGGTATATTTTCAAAGACTGCTGAGATTCAATGCATTTTAAAAGGAATGTTGAACTTTCAAGGAAGGAAACGTTTACTGTTCCTCATGCTAAGTTTGTTTTTAATGTGCAATTGTTTTGTTTAGCAAATGACCATCATTAGTGTTTATGCTATCAAATTTGAAAGCAGTGTTAGTAGCATAACAGGTATACTTGCCTTTGGTGAAAAAGGCTGTGGGTTATACTCCTACACCATGTAGATGGAGTGCTGATATTGCAGTGCACTTTAAGGGAGGATGGAGGTGCTGCACTCCTGAGTGTGTCTTCATTTGGATGAGATGCCTAATAATTCTGAACCTGTTACCAGTTTGACATACATTCCATTTATTCTTCAAGGGCAACAGGTATTGAATTTGTACATGGAATACTGAAATGTAAAGTTGTTTGCCAGCAGCAACCTCTTCATTAGTCATAGATCTCTTTAATGTGGAATTATTCAGATGACTAACATTCTGCAGAGATTGTGTATATTGACTGATATTGGTGGATTGTAATGACATGAGTCTGAGTACCTTTGTGGTTGAAATGTTCTGCAATAGTTTTGCCATTATTGGTTCACATTTTGTTTCATTGCTAACTGGAAAAATGTTCAAACCTACAAATTTAAGCACATACACAATACACAAGTGGTGCTGTATTATACAAGGAATATAATTTAATACAATTGGGATAGTGTATCAAAGAACACATGATGGTATGCATGGTGCTAAAAATGTGTGAAAGGGGCCTATAGTTTGATAACAGCCCAAAGGTAAACTCAATCTGCCACTGGCCAGATGCATTTTCTGTGAATGTGCTGTTTCAATGAATGTGAGTTTCAATGACAGAAGAGCTTAGTGTTTTCATTTTGATACTGTATTATTTTGTTTAGCTAATTGCTATCAGTGCTTGTATTGTAAAATTTGAAATAAACGTTTTAAATATCTCTAATCATTTTAAAGTAAAGAAAATAGTACGCACACTGTGCACACTGACAGGTCTGGACACTATTTATGGTAACTAGGGAGAAATAGCCAAGTAATGGGACACTGGAATAGCTGGGGGGGGTGCTGCCGGGGGGGGGGGGCTGCTATGGGGGGACCTTGATCCATTACCTTGCCTACTAGGGCCCCATTTGACCATGACTCATCTCTGAACATGTCTTCTTAGAACGGGTGGCAAACAAGACCTGAGGCAACTTAGGTAGAAGGAGGGAATTGTGGGTAGGGGATGAGTCAGAGCCTCAGATCCAAAGATCTGGAAGAAGGTGCCAAGATCACATCCGACAACCCCAAATGCTGAAGTAGATAAAAATAGACAATATTGGCTCTGTCTTTCTGGTGTTAAATTAAGATACTATCAGAACATCATCCTGTTTTGATAAGCATGTTTAGTTGCTGCATTTCAAAATATCATACTGTGTACAAACCTTTATGCTCTTCCACAGTTCCATTTACAACTTGCTTTTTCCTTTTTTTCTTTTCTTTCTAGTGTATAATCCATTACTAGATAATCCCATGTTCGTACTTTGTAACTATTAAACATCAGGAACCATAGCTCTGACATGTAAAATAACATGAAATCTATTTCCTGTCACTGTTATTTCTTTTTTATCAAAATCTGTAATACCCTATCAATGTTTTCTTATTTCTCATGTCCCATGACCATCAACCACTGAGTAATGTACACATCATTTTGTAATAACAGAAGCCTGATTTGTTGCATATTAGTTAACATTAAGAAGCTTTTACCACTTGTTTACTCAGTTAATCATATAACTTGTTCTGATTAGTATGTCACAATACACGTCACTTTGCCTTTCAAGATGATGCCTGAATAATGTCAGATGTGATACTGTTGTGTAAAATTTGTGCTTGATTATATACTTGCAATGTGTACACTGTAGAAGCTGGATGGTAATGTCCCAAATTAAATACTGTATAATGAGCATTCAAAATAACTGCCTTCCCTGTTGGTAGAATTCTAAATCATTTATTAGTTTATTTATTTCATTTGCATTTGTTTACCTGGGAAAGTCCACTGGGCCGGAGTGAGCCCATTTTCAGTGGAGGCCTGGGGAGAAAAGCTCCAGCATAAAGATGTACATGCAATCAAAATCACAATGAAACATTTTCAAAGAAGTAAAATTTACAGCCATAGTTAAAATAGTCAGTGATACAATTCATAACATTTCATTGGATAACAAACAGGTGTTAAGTGACATTTGAGTGTAGGTGGAGGCTCAGTGTAACATTACTTACAGTAAGTATAACTAATACAGTTAAATATACATATAAGGTGTGTGAGCTAGGTGTACTAGTGTACTAAGAGACAGTTGTAGAATATATATATATATTTTATTTATATATATATATATATATATATATATATATATATATATATATATATATATATATACACTCACACACACACACACACACACACACACACACACACACACTCACACACACACAAATACACACACACTCACACACATAAGCATTGCAGAGTTATAATAAGAAAGAGGAATGAGAGTGAGCATACGTACAGTGTTAGTGGTACAGTTTAAGAGTTATTGTCATTAAGATGGCTGTGAATGATAATTCCCTTGATACATATATTAGTGGGTAAAAAAGTTTGTATATGGAATCGGGTTTTGGGAGGTTGAGAAGTAGAGCATGAGCAGTGTCATAAAGTTGAGAAATGCTGACATAGAGACTGTTTGAAAGACGAAGCATTGCTAGCAGTCCTGATAGATGATGGGAGGGCATTCCAGTGATTGGCAATGGAGAAAAGTAAAGCATATGGCCAGCTGGAAGTTTTGGGTTTTGTACTTGTAAGAGAAATTAGTTTTCAGATCTGAGAGGTCTGTTTGGTTGATTAAGAGTTAGCACAGGACTAAGGCCGGGCAATCCAATGGTTTATAGATAATTTTGTTTGCCATAGTTAATTGCAGATATGTAAGGTGATGTGGGTGTTCAAGTCAATTCAGTATGTATAGGCTGGAGCAGTGATGGGAGGAATATTTTGCATTAGTTGCAAACTTGGCAGCTTTATTGTAACACGTCTCAATTTTTGTTTTCGGAGAAAGAACTGAATATTGGTAAGGAGGGGAGCACCATATAAGAGAGAAGGTAGAAGAAATGTTGATGCAATGGTTTGTTTTGCAGAGCACTAAAGAAAGTGTTTATGTCTGTAAAGGGTGCCCAGTTTTTGAAGGGTCATTTTGACATTGTTGTGAAAATGAAAGTCAAAAGTTAGGTTTTCATCTAAGGTGATACCTAGTAGTTTTGTACGGGAGACAACCTCTATGATGGTTTTGTTTTGAGAATATATGGTGAATGCAAACTTATTTAAGGGGATAGTTTTCTTTGGGGTGAGCAATAGAAGCTTGGTTTTGTTGAGGTTAAGGGCATGGTGGTTGTTGGTCATCCAGCATACCTCTCTGCTGTACAGATTTTCACAAATTGTCCAGATTTTTGCCTCATATTTTTGGTCTATTTTCCATAAAATTGTGGTTTTCTGACAAATTAGTGGCAACTCACTAAAGATTGAAGTTTGAAAATAATGACAGATATTTGAGTTTCAGGCTTCACACCCTTCAGAAAATACATGCTAATGCAAAACCTCATCCTGGGATAAATTATTAAAAATATGATATCCACCATGTCCATCAGAGATCTATTGTAAATTGTCTTCACATAGTCTCATAAAAGCTTCTGCCAATGGGTGATTTGGTGGTACAAATGTGCTTGGTTTTCTAAAAACAGAATCAATCCAATTATTACCAATACCAACATTATAAATCAATTTCAGCATCAAATTTCTCCCAAAAACCCTTAAGTCAACAACAGTACCTGCCGCATCAGCTTTACAAGCAGGTATGAATGATAATCCCCTGCTCAGTACAGAGTTCTCAGGGTTCCACGATGAATTGGTTGTTTTAGAACACAATTTTAAGGAGAGGGGATATAAAAGCAGGGAAGTGGAAGTTGGACTTAATGCTAGTTGCCGTCTTAGATCTGATAGAGAGGGACCATACTTCTCTAGGAAATATAGGGAAGAGAACTTAGAACAGAAAGAGGAACCACTTAGACGCTTCAGCTTACCAATAACAAATTGCAGTAACATGAATGATGTTACTCCTGTTATTAAGAAGCATTGGCAATTTCTGTTAATGTATGAAAAGATTAGGACTATTGTGGGTGATGAACCTGCCTTTGTGTTTAAAAATAAAAAGAATCTTAAGCGGCTCCTTTGCTACCCCAATAGAGTTAATGATCCTTGTCTATTTGTGGAATAAACTACAACAGATTTTACCTGCCTGTGTCGTTCCTAGTGTAATGTTTTTGTGGACAATATTTAAAAATTGTCCCTACTTTTGGGCCTTTGTCTCACATTTATGTATGGCTTTGTTCAGATTTCTTGCTCTAGGAGGTTGAGATGTATGTCATCCAGGTTTCAGTGGATGAGAAGGCATTTTGTGTCAGTGACATAAGTTCAGGTGAGAGTTAACAGTGAAGATGAGCGTATTGTATTACAGAACTGTGGGTGAGAGAGGAGTGAAATTTGTTAATGAAAATACTGAAAAGAAGTGGCCCTAGTATGATGCCATGGGAGTGCCTGTGGATGTGTCTAGGAAGGGTGAGAAAGAGTAGAAGTGGCCCTAGTATGATGCCATGGGAGTGCCTGTGGATGTGTCTAGGAAGGGTGATAAAGAGTAGATGTGTTCCTAGTATGATGCCATGGGAGTGCCTGTGGATGTGTCTAGGAAAGGTGAGAAAGAGTAGAATTGGCCCAAGTATGATGCCATGGGAGTGCCTGTGGTTGTGTCTAGGAAGGGTGAGAAAGAGTAGAAGTGGCCCTAGTATGATGCCATGGGAGTGCCTGTGGATGTGTCTAGGAAGGGTGAGAAAGAGTAGAAGTGGCCCTAGTATGATGCCATGGGAGTGCCTGTGGATGTGTCTAGGAAGGGTGAGAAAGAGTAGAAGTGGCCCAAGTATAATGCCATGGGAGTTCCTGTGGTTGTGTCTAGGAAGGGTGAGAAAGAGTAGAAGTGGCCCTAGTATGATGCCATGGGAGTGCCTGTGGATGTGTCTAGGAAGGGTGAGAAAGAGTAGAAGTGGCCCTAGTATGATGCCATGGGAGTGCCTGTGGATGTGTCTAGGAAGGGTGAGAAAGAGTAGAAGTGGCCCTAGTATGATGCCATGGGAGTGCCTGTGGATGTGTCTAGGAAGGGTGAGAAAGAGTAGAAGTGGCCCTAGTATGATGCCATGGGAGTGCCTGTGGATGTGTCTAGGAAGGGTGAGAAAGAGCAGAAGTGGCCCTAGTATGATGCCATGGGAGTGCCTGTGGATGTGTCTAGGAAGGTGAGAAAGAGTAGAAGTGGCCCTAGTATGATGCCATGGGAGTGCCTGTGGATGTGTCTAGGAAGGGTGAGAAAGAGTCATGCCATTTGGATTGTTGTCTACTAGTGAGGTAGTTAGTGAGCCAGATTAGTGTAGGAGGGGTAATACCGAGTTTGGACAGTTTTATTAGACGTAGAGTGGGAAACCATATCAAAGACCTTTGAGAGGTCAAGAAAGAGTGAGGATACAAGTTTACCTGCATTTAAAGTTTGATTAACTGTCTCCATGAAGGATATAAGAGCTGTTGGCCAGGCTGGAAACCCTGGTGAGTAGGGGAAAGGGGTTGGTTTTGGAGTAGATAGTTTAAAAGTTGATTATGTAAACATTTTCCAGGATTTTAGATGTAGGAGAGAGTATGACGATCGGGCAAACATTAGAAATGTCTGTGTTGTTGCCTCCTTTGTGTAAGGGGAGGATATATGTTTTTTCCAGAGGGAAGGTACATAGGACTCTTGGATAGATCTATTGAGAAGTATGCTGATAGGGTTAAGCAATGGCTTTGGCTGAAATTTGAAGGTATTCTGGGGGTAGGTTGTCAGGGGCATTACTGCCCGGTTTGAGCTTCAGAAGAAGTATTGTTATAGTAGCAGTGGGTATAGTGGAGAAGGTAAAAGTGGGTGAAGAGGGACATTTTGAAGACCGCTCTGGAGGGAATGCGTTGGTATTAGAATCAGTTTGGGGAAATGAGGCTGGGAGGTTAGATATAGGGTCAATAAAATATCTGTTGAAGAGGGTGGCTATTTCAATAGGAGTTTTTTTGGATTTGGGCAGGGATTATTCTTGGTGCCAGGTTTTAGTAGAGAAGAAATGGAGTTCCAAAATTTTGGGGGTTTTGTTTATAGTTGTTTTGGAGACCAAAATAGTGATTTTTCTTGTTATTAGTGACTAGACACTTTACTTGATTATGAAGTTGTCTATATTGTAGAAGGTCTGAGGGTTTTTTGTTTTTTGCCATTTTTTTCCATGTTTGTCCTTAGTATTCATAATCTGCTTAGTGCTTCTGGAGAGCCAGGTGACATGATTTGTTTTTATTCTTTTTTGTCAGAAAGGGCAAGTTTGTTTAGGATGATGAGGAATGTTGAGTTAAAAAAATTCAACAGCTTTGTCAAGGGGAAGGACTTGTAGTATATTCCAATCAATATTGCTCAAGATTTTGCAAAAGGTTGCTGGGCCAAATTTGGTTAGCTTTCAAGTTAGTTTATATTAGTGTCGAGTAGGTATTGGAGAGATCTTACGTATAATATAAGCAGGTTGGTGGTCACTGATATTACAGGATAGTGTACCTGCTGAAGTGATTTTATTTGGGTCAGAGACTAGAATCCACTCAAGGATAGAGCCACTGTCTTTATTTTTGTTGGGTCTAGTTATGTTAGTAATTGTGTAAAGTTGAAGAGTTTGATATTAGATGATGGAGAATGGTTACAGTGGTTTAGCCAGTTTATGTTTACATCACCCACAATAATTGTTTCATTGTTTATGTTTGAAGTCCAGGCAAGGATTTATTCTAAGATAGGAATGTTATTGACTGGGGGATATGTAGGGCTATCATGCAGAGGTTCTTACAGTTATTTATTTTTAGGAATGATACTATAACTTTGGTAGTAGAGAATTGCTGAGTGGAGTTAGAATAGGGGACTGTAATGAAGGTATTTGGAAAGAGAAGTGCAATACCTCCTCCTTTTTTGTGGGGTCTTACCCAGGTTTCAGTTGCAATCATGACAGGTTTGTTGTGAGATATCCAAGCATGGAATTTTGGGATTTTATTTCTGACACTTTGAAGGTTGAGAGTTGTGATGTTTGGTGATATGTATGAGTTGGAGGTGTTGAAAGTTGAAGAGGCGGGACAAGGAATATCTGTGAGTAACTAGTGAGAGTGAGGATTTGGGTAGATGTTATAGATGTAACTTTAGGAGGTAAGTGTGTTGTGCATAGTGATGTTAGGTTTGATAGGAGAGAGATTGATAGAAGTAGTATAGTAGTAGCAGTAGTAATGAGAGACATAATAGATAAAAGAATAATGTATGAAATCTGGCTATAAATAGTGGTAAGGAGGGGGTAGATATGTATTGGTAGAAGTTTCTTATTGTAAATGTGTTGAGAGAGAGATGAAGTTAATTGCTGAAGTAGTTTAGGATGTGGTGTACAATGAGGTGTGGTTTATTATGATGTTGATTGGAAGGTATGTGGTATTGGCTGGTAGTTTAGTGGGGGGGTTACAGTTAGTATAAATTTAATTGATGTGGGGGTGGATGGGAATGGGGACAGGGTATGGGGAGTGGAGTGAGCCCAAGTGTAGAGAGGGTGAATGGAGCGGGCAGAGCTGATAATGGCGTACTGCAAAGTTAGAGAAGCTATCAGTGAGCCTTAAGAAAGTAGCTTAATAAGGGTGAGTGGAGCATTTCTAAGAGAGAAATAGTCCAGAGGGGAGAGAACAGTGGAAGCGGATAAAACCCAAACACTAAAGAAAAAAGCAGAGTGACACAGAGGGGGAGGATAACTATAGTCTTGGAGCACTACCCAAGACTATACAGTGCATAGAGAGTACAGACTAAGATAGGAGTTTAGGGGCTGGGCATGTGAAGAGAGTTTGGGGGGTAGACAACCCAGGTAAGTGTGCACATCAAAGCCAGGATAATAGTAGGTTGTTCTTACAGTTCCTGTGGTCCCTAGTACATTGTTATATATTGACAAAGAGAGGTTGGAATCGCTATTGCGGAGTATAATATTGGGAAGACATACACTGAGACAAGCAAGAGGAAGATTTCCAATAGTTGAATGCAGTTCTTGGTGAGGGTTTTTTTTTGCAGGAAGACAATATTCCACCTGATGTTTCAGATGGGGGGAGTAGAGGACCACAAAATGTCCCTTCAGGAGACTGTAATAAAAAAGGGAAAGTTAGTAAAAAGCAGCAATATTTAAGGGAGAATAAAATAAGAAGAGAAGGTAGAAAACAAAGAAAGGGTCTAGGAGACTATAATAGGAGCAAATTAAGTAAGATAGAAAACACTTCAAAGAGAGAGAGAGCATGACAGGTAGCATGCAAATTCATTAAGGTTATTAAACCACTGATACCCATACTTTTAAGAAAAGAAAGACATCAAATCTTTTAATGAATGAGTCCATCCTTAAGTTAGTATCACTGTAAAATAAAATTATGATTACTAAAATGTTTCATATTTCCTAGCTGATCAGCCCTTTGGATGCAAAGGCATAAATGTTATTCATGCTAGATTTAACTTTGTGTGATATATTATATTATATTTAATTCTGCAAGTAATCTTACTACTTCTTGTCTCATTATCTCTTAGTAGTATTAGAAAAGTAGCTCTACAATTACTCTCATGATTAAAAATCTATATGTAACTAGGCCTAATCTGTGGTTAAACCATTTGCAAAATATGCATGTTATTTCCTTTTCCAATACACTCATTTTTTTGTTACTTATTTTTAGTCAGATGTTTATTTTTTTTGTTACTTATTTTTAGTCAGATGTTTCTAATTCCATGTGTTTTCTTTATTTCATGCAACTTAACCCTCTTTATTCTGCATGTGGATAAGCATTACCCACCAGCTTCCTCCTCATGATATTAAAACAGTAATTAAAAAGTTTTCTTAGGTTCATTGGGTCATTCTCCCCTCAAGAGGATTTGGCAAATAATTATAAAATATTTGGATGCAAGTCTATTAAAAAAATATAAACTTTTGATGTCCCTTGTATTTTCAGGAGAATAACTTGTTTTTAACAAACTGACAAATATTTCACATTTCACATATAATTTCTACAAAATTATGTGTAAAATAATGTAGATGAGGATTAAATGGAGCAGTAATTAACAATACATATTAGATGCCACCCACGTCTGTCGGGTTTCATAGTCATCCATAAATTCCTTAATGTTGGAATTCCTTGTGAAACGTTATATGTTAATGTCAACTGTCTAATGAACATATTAAATATGTATGTATAGTTTCCGGACACATGAACTTTTTGAAATAAAATGCCACTCTTTGAATGTTACCATGCAGTACAATATACTCAGTTCTTTGTGTGAGACTTATAATTACTAGTTAGCCAGAAATCAAGCTTAGAATCTTGTAAGTAACATAAAACATAAAAATATATTATAGTCATTAACATCTGAGCAGTGTATGTATATATATATATATATATATATATATATATATATATATATATATATGTGTGTGTGTGTGTGTGTGTATATATATATATATATATATATATATATATATATATATATATATATATATATATATATATATATATATACATGTGTGTGTATATATCTTTGCAGAGCCTAACTTTAGCCAAAAACTCGCAAAAATAACATTTGCCCAATGTCAAATGCACTCACTGATAGATTCCCTGATATAAAGCTCTGCTTCAGCTAAAGTTTTATATTGTCTCTGAAATGGTAGTAACTCTCTAGTTTCACTTGTGCCATGGCTTAGACCAACTTTCAGCTTAGCTAATATTTGTTCTGCCTGGAAACCAGGTTTTATACAATTAGTACCTTTTGTGTGAGTGTGGAAATATGCACATTTCTTTTTGCTTTACTTCATTATCGTGTGAATATATTTTAGTTAAAAGCAATAATGCCTCTTTCTGTGTATACACATTCAAACCTTATTTTCTCTCATAATCTTGAGTAATTCATCTACCACTATTTCTCATTTACTTAGGATAATCATTCTCAGAATAGTAAGGAAAGAATGTGGATTATTTAAACCAGCATCTTGACTTTATGCTGATTTCTCTTTCTTGACTCTTAAAGGTAGACTATTATTTTTAATATTTTCTTTGGTATGTCAGAGGTTCAATATTTATCAGAGCCTGATATTAAATGCTGCATGGACTAACTCTCCTATTAAAATGGGCAATAATACAATCATATTTGATAATGATTACTCCTGTTTAGTGGCTGCAGAAAGAAAAGCATGCATGGCATTAATAAAGGAAATGAGGAAAGCAGAAATTAAAACAACTTTTGTTCCCAGCTAAACTTAAATATTTTCTTCCAGATGATCAGAAAACTTTTGACTCATTACACATAATTACATCACTGAAAAGCCATGGTTGGAAGAATAATGAAAAATGTAAGAAGTTAAAAAACAAACAAATGAACATTACCTGCATTTATTATAAAAATTGATTGAACATTCATCAAATTACTTGGACTTTTATAATATGAAGAGATAAAATCCTTCTCTTTTTTTAACAATACATTATTAGTAGTAACAGGTGTATGTGTGTGTGTGTGTGTGTGTGTGTGTGTGTGTGTGTGTGTGTGTGTGTGTGTGTGTGTGTGTGTGTCTTACTGCTAATAGTCATACATTACTATTTATGTAAATGATTTGGTAATAAAATAACATTTCATAAATGCAACTTAGAATTTATTAAAATGTTACTATAGTTTTCAAAACACTTAATGCTATAGTTTGCTCTCTTTGTGCTCAGAAATGTATATATGTACTGCCATTTCTAATGCTTTTGCTTTTTTCTTTTCTCGCTCTCATTTCATTGTCCCCTTTATCCTCTTCTTTCTTTTTTTTTTTTTTTTTGTGATGTAGCAGTTCTGTATGGATGTGGATCGTTAGCTGTCTCTTGCATTTGCTTGTTTGGAGTGGCACAGAATTGTATTGTTGCCGACGAGTATTTGCAGCTGTGCTCCATGTTTGTGATTAGTATTTGATTAAATAAATGTTTTAGAATCACGTTTGATGTGCTCTTGTTTGAGTTTGGTATGACTTATTACAGTGCTTGTGCAGTGCTTCTGTTTGTACAGAGTGTTCATGTTTATAGTGGTCGTTTGGTTTGGTAGGTAGTTTGGATGGATTATCTTTTCAAACTAGGGACCTTAGGTTCAATGTTAGGGGTTGATATAAGGATGAAGCATTTAAAATTTTTTTTATTAAATTGTGATTTACTTTTGAATATTAATATTTTGCTATCCATTTCATACATCTATTGGATTCATGCTATTACCTCTGTGAAACTTATTTCAGAAGTTTATATGTTCTCTCTTATATTGTTAGAGTATAACATGTCTCAGTTAACCTGCTTAGTGGCTGATGTTAATAGGCTTAAGTTTACTTAAATATGTTTAAAGCTCAAGTTTTTTTTTCAGGAAACACATCTGATAAAAATGATATTGATAGATTACAACAAATTATACAGTTATGGTTAGTTCCAGTTTTAAGGAAAAGGAAGTGGTGTAAATCTTTGGAAAAATAATGTTCCAATGCCAAAATAATTTACACTTATACTGATAGCAAGGGTGTGTTAGTAATAGAATTATGAGGTTGACTATATTATTTAGTAACTACTTACTTAAACCCAGGAATTGGAGCTGAATTTAATAAGAAATACCTAGATATTATAATTTCAAATATGAAAGGAAGCCTTATAATGGCTAGTGATTTTAGCTGTCCGTTAAATGAAAAAAAATAGTGCTTCTATCAAACCCAGACTCCCTACTCCAGTCAAAACTCTATTAAATTTTATTGAAGCAATTAAAAATATTAATGATTCTGCTGAATATAATTGTTGATTTTTCACTCATTATTCATATAGATTTGTAACTTGATCCAGAATAAACAGG
The DNA here is from genome assembly GCF_019279795.1 of Protopterus annectens. Taxonomy (NCBI): domain Eukaryota; kingdom Metazoa; phylum Chordata; order Ceratodontiformes; family Protopteridae; genus Protopterus; species Protopterus annectens. The sequence goes on from NC_056750.1 coordinate 136,329,911, forward strand.
GGGTTTATTTCAAATTGTTTAATTTCCAGGTTAAAAAAGTGGTACCCTGTCCATTAATAGACCACAACTCTATTACATATAAAATTATGATTAGTTCTAGAAACTTAGCTTTTTGTCATAAACTACCATCATATGTAATAAAATTAAAGATTTAAAAAATTGGTTTCTTAAAGAAATTCAACAGTTTTTAGACAAATAAAAATGAAGAGGTTTCAGATGTATTTGTTTAGGATTCTTTAAAAGCTTATATAAATGGTAAAATGATGGGGTGGTATAGCAATTAAAGGAAACAATGGGGTAAATAATTATTAGAATTATAAACCAGGAAGGTACCTTAAAACTTAATATAAAAGGTAATACAGATTCACTCATTGAAATGAAGAAGCCTAATTCACAATATCACAGAATTCTACATCATAAAGTGCCAATTAACTTAGATAAAAATCAAATTGCAGTTTTATTCTGTAAATCACAAAAGTTTACATAAATTAGCCATTAGATCAAAAAAGACATTAGGAGTAATCATAGTACAGGGATTACTATATCTGGCATTAATACAAAAAAAAAACAGACAAAGAAGAAATTTTAGAATGTTTTAGATAATCAATAAACTTAATAATTAAAATGATATTAAATCACAGGTCAGGAACACGGTTCAAAAAATTTCTGCTTTTAATCCACAGACTTAAAATGCAATAAAAAGTTGCTTTTAATCCACAGACTCAAAAATCAGTAAGCGCTTTCATCCAACTTGGACTTCCTCAGACTGAATAATATAGTAAAATACTACTAACTTAAAATACTACTAAAACAAACACATGACCATTTAATTATGATGTAACTTCCTCTTTTTTAAATATGCAACAAAATCAGACCTATCATTCATTCCAGGTGGATAGCATGCATTCAGTTTAATTTGCCAAACATATTCCTTCCACCCGAGCTCATCTTCAGCATCAAATCTTTTGTGCACATTTATCACTTTGTCTAATACAATAAACTTGAAATTCACTTGACAACTTGCATTATTTTTATTATGTTTACCAAAAGCATTTTTTTCATCTTTCACAGATACTGCATATTTATGCTCATAAATGTGTCTATTTAATTCTCTAGTTGTCCGCCCCACATAAAATGAATTGCAAGACATACATATGCCTAAATAAACAATAAATCTCGATCTGCAACTATATTTTCCTTGTATTGTTATCACATGCCCTCCCACTGTTAGTTGTTTGACATTTGTCATCAAGAAGTTACACATATTACAATTTAAACACTTATACATTCCTGTATTAATAACCCTATTCTCTGTGGGTAGAGAAATGGGGGGGGGGGGGGAATTTAATCTAGCTTGAAATAAATGTTTAAAACTTTGTCCCTTTTTCTGTACAAATAATGGTCTATCTCCCACAACTTTCCTCATCTCTGCATCTGAATTAAATAATTTCCAGTCATTAATAACAATATTTTTAATGGAAAAAGTATCTATGCTGTTTTCTATCTGCATCAATGTCACAAAATCATTTTGTTTTTTATTAACATTTTCAGACACTTTTAGCTTGTGTCTATTACATCGACCTTCTTCTAGAGCTTCTGCTACTACTTTCTTAGGATACCCTCTACTCACAAAATTGGCACATAAAGCCTCACTTTCTCTGACAAAATCACTTTCCTTGTTGGTTAACCTATCTACCCTTTTCATTTGACTCTTAACTGTATTATTTTTAGTTTTGTTTGGATGTAAACTATCATAATGCATATATGCATTATTTTGAAACATTATTATATATAGAGGTGCATAGACTCCCATCTTCCTTATAAATATTTAAATCCAAATAGTTGATACTCAATTTGTCACAGGCTGATGTAAATTTTAAATAAGAACATACCTCATTTAAATACTTAAGAAATAGATCAATACCATCCCCGTTCCAAACAAGAAAAATGTCATCAATAAAACATTTATAGAATATAATATTACACTTATATATACTTTCATAAATATGAACTCTCTCCCATCCCTGCATAAAAATATTTGCATAGCTCAGGGCCATTCATTTGTTTATATAGCTCACCATTA